>NC_056741.1:527731893-527857817 GCF_019279795.1 Protopterus annectens
TTTAGGTATTCGCGTCAAGGGTTTTTCGATTTGCTAATATAGACCCATTCATACCACATTTATTTTTGCTGCCATAACCTTTAGTACATCTCTTTGCCTCTATATTATGTCACTCCAAGGTTTCTTTCTTAAATCATTTAAATTGATTCCTAGAGCCGTGTAAAGTTCTTAAGTGTCTCTTACTAGAGGCCCGGAATATGACTTAAAACACACACAGTTGTATAGATCAAATTCTGACATCTTGGGTTGTATTCAGAAAGTATGATATTTGAAGAAGTTACAGATGTCAGTAATTTATGTGGTCACATTCAAGTAAAATATCCATTGAATTATTTTATTTTGAGTTTATCTGGGGTCGAGCTCATGATTTGTGATTTAGAACTTATTTCTCATTTCCAATCACGTGTGCTGTGTAATGTGAAAAATAGCCTAAGAACATTTTCTGTTTTATGTTTACATATTAGACTGAGTTTAAAGGACAGTTCACAAAGCAGATGGCATTTTATATCTTGCTGTCTAATGAAAGGTTTATCCAAGTTGCAAAAAGAACTTGCAGTTTTTCCCATCAGAGTCAGTACATCATTGCATTTGTTATGGTATCAAGCAAACTGCTTTGAAATTGGTCATAAAAGGTAGCTTGTAAGTATTGCAGTTACTCTGCCAGTAAGTGCAGATGATAAAGGCTACAAGCTGCTTGCTGCGGTCCAGGGGTTTGATTCCCTCTCCCTCTATTTGCCTATTGTACGAATCCCAGCAATTTGCTTAAATAGACAGTACAGTAGGGAAGTTTAAAAATAGGACTAGTAAATACCTATGAACCACAGGGTTCTGTCCTGGGATCTCTCCTGTTTGGTATCTACTTCTCTGAAGTACAGGCTAACACAGAAGGCCTCTGGCTAGCGAAGTTCGCAGATGACTGCAAACTAGGAGCCATAGTCAAGTCCCCAAATGATGTGGACGTCTTACAGAAGGGCCTCACTGAGACAGATGCTTAGTGTCAGAGCCATGGCCTCAAGCTCAGTGCCAAAAAGTGCAGTGTCATCCCCTTTGGTAAAAACTCTGTACCCAAGAACTACCACATAGGCAGCAATCTACTTAACACCGAATGTGTGATAAGAGTCATTGGGATCCAGGTGGACAGTAGTCTTTCCTTTGATAGTCACATCACCACAGTAGTCAGGAAGTCCTTCTACGTGGCACACCTCATCATAAAAGGGTTCTCATCCAGGAAGAAAGAGGTCATTGTTCCCCTCTACTCGTCACTCATTAGACCCATTATAGAGTACAGTGCCCCTTTTGGAATGTACCTCACAAGACATCTGCAGCAGCTGGAAAGGCCACAGAAGTACCTCGCAAAGAGGATTACTGGCCTCAAACAAATGCCCTACATGACCGCCTCAAACACCAGCTTTACTCCGTAGCATATCGCCTACTCCAAGGTGATCTCTGCCTAACATATAAAGCTATGTCAAACCCGGGGCTGTTGGACATGCTACACCTAAAGAAATCCCAATCCCTCTGAGCTACACGCTCTAGGGACCTAAACCTTGTCGCCGCAGTAAACGGGACATGCTGGAGGGATAGATTCCTGTCCCAGAGACTTCCTATACTCTGAAACAAGCTACCCATCTGTGTCGAGCAAAGCTCTTCATTAGCACTCTTCAAGAAAAATCTTGATGAGTGGATGGGAAATAGGAAATACACCCCGGGGATCACTTCTGTGTCTCTGCTGGACAGTGGCACAGGAAAATAACTTTCTTGGGTGGCATGAGCTATGGTACCTTGCTGGCTAGGCTTATGTAGGCATTTGGGCCGATAGCCTAGTACCTACCTATGAACCTGTGAGAAACCCAAATCTTGAATTAAAAAAAAAATTCAAAACTTCAGGGTGCAGATATTCAATTTAAATTGTTGTCCTTAAGAGAATCACAGTCCAAATTAATGTCTAATCTTTCCACTCATCATGCCCTCTTTTAAAATAGAATATTCACATTGTTAGCAGAATGTGGTCAGTTCCTTTCAAACTTCTCGACAAATGTACTCTGATTATACAAACCAGAAAATTGTTCATTTTATTACACACAACAACCAAACCTAATTCAGATTCTTCTGTAGTCAAGAATTGTAGGCAAATCTGTATAATAAACTTGGGCATTAAAATATCGGCCGTAATTGTAGCACATACATTTAATTGACATTATTCTCCCGTAATATCTAATTACCTTTCAGGATTCTTGGGAAATAAATGCAAGGTAATGTTTCAGTGGAGTTAATAGAGTAGAACAAGTCAGATAATTAACACTGGAAATATTTGCTTTAGATGTTTGTAAGGTATTTATTTGGGTATCGTTTTTCATCTTCCTGTTTTTAATGCTATTGATTTTTTTCTTTACACTATATGAATACAGTCCCCAATTTATATGAAGTTGGAGTTCTGCATCTGTCAGATAATGATTGATTACATATTAAAATTGTAACCAGCAACAGGTAAGGAAGTCACTTATCCTCATCCATCATTTAATTAGAACATTTCATTGTATTTTTAGCCACGTTCACATCTCTGATAGATTTTTATGATAAAGATCATAATACTTTCCCTTTCTTTCCATTAAAGTATTACTTCACATTATCAATTATTTTAGTGTTCTTAGGCTAGATTAATTGATTCTGATGCTCTGGAAGACACCCAGGATGTTCTTCATCTCACATTGCTGCAGTCATAACCTGTGGGTAGTCCGCTGTCCTCGGTCGGCCCGAATACCAAAGAGTTAGGCTGGCGTCGGTCATGGTCGCTCAGATCTGACGTCAGTACGCCGAGGTATTAAAGCGCATGACCGACGTCATATCCTCAGTCTTTCTTGCCGCATGGTCCGAAGCAGAAGCAGCGTTTGCAAGTGCCGTTCGGCGTTCTGAAATTTTCGTATTCTGAGTTTCAGACCGAAAACCAAGTTGGGCTAAGTACCCCGTTGGGGAATATTTTTGTCTTTTCTTGCCTCAGTTAAATCCGGATGTCAGAAAAAGTGAATAATTGTATTTCTTGTGGGAAACAGATACCTCATAGGGATTACCACTCTCTCTGTATTCCTTGTTTGGGGCCTGAGCACGGCGTAGTCGGTGTCGCTTTGTGCTAGATTTAATAAGCGCACCATTAAGCGTAGGTTAGATTGCGCTAGGCTGGTCTTGAAGCGGTGTAATTACAATATGCCGTCGGATCCTCCGACGCCCGCTACCACTAAGAAGCGCAAGGAAAAATCGTTAAAGTCCAAGCAGGATGAGTCGTCCGTTCCGGACGCCGGTTCTTTAGAAACTACGGTGGAATCTGTGGATCCAGCCGAGGTTTCAGCTGAGTCTCAGGGGGAGCCGTTAATTTTACAAGATGTGGCCTCTCAGGAGTCGGGTCAGGCTGAGGGGCCTCTCAGGTTGCTGTACTCCCTTCTTTGCATAAGGTGGTTAGGCCTTCCCCTTCTGTCTCTAAGGTACCTTCCAAGGTCAGGCCTGGTTTGTCTTCCTCTGGTGTCAGTCCTAGTTCTGCAGGTTCTGTACCTAAAAAACACATGCTTAAAATGGCAGAAGATTTGATTTCCTTAATCAGAGGTTCTATGCCCCCCCCCCCCGATAAGAGACCTAGGGTGGAGCCAGAGGTGGAAGGTTTGGAACATTCTTCAGATTACTCAGAGTCTTCGGCTGGAGACATTCAGGATTTTCCTCCTTATTCTGATTCAGACGCAGAGGATTCTAGTCCTTCTGCTTCTCCTCCAGAGGATTTTTCTTTTTCAGAAACCCTGCATTCTATGAGGGAGCATTTTAAATGGGAAGGTCAGGATTTCTCAGATTCCTGAAGGAGGCTTAGGGAATTTTTGTTTTTACCACAGCATAGGCCCTTGGCTATACCTCCTGTTTTGGATGTTGTCCAGGATGTTTTCTCTGAAGCTTCCCTTAATCCAGACTCTCTGCCTCCTGCACCGGTTAAACCAGATAGGTATTACAGAGTGCCAGAGGCTCATAAATATCTGTATAAGAGCCCAAGGGCTGACCCAGAAACTATTAGCCAGGGTCCTAAGGGTGTCAGGGCTTCTGTTGTAAAGAATCCAGTTCCTATGGATAAAGATTCTAGAGCTTTGGATAGGTGGGGTAAAAAAGTGTATACCTCTTCCACTCTAGCAATGAGGGCTTTGAATTGCCAATTTCATATGTTGAAGTACCAGAATTTTCTCCTTACTCAGTTAAAGTCTAAGGTAGATGCTTTGGCAGAGGGCATAGACTGTAAGGAATTACAGGATTTGGTTCATGCCTCTGATCAGGTGGGTAAGCATTCTTTGCAGTGTGGTTTTGATGCTTTACAGGCTTCTTCCAGGGTGGCTGCCACTGGATCAGTTATTCGTAGGCACGCATGGCTTAAGGATCAGAACTTGTCAGAGCATGTTAAAGCTCGAATTTTAGATGCTCCTCTTCAGTCTGAAGTTTTGTTTGGTTCTCCTGTGGAGTCAATCTTGAAGAAAATGGAAGGCAAAGCTAAGTCTATGCAGACTGTTAAGGATTTTTTGCAGGTACAGCCCCCTAAGTTTAGCAGAAATTGGCCTACTAAGGGATGGGCTTACCCTTCAGATTTACAGTCTAGGGGCAGATCTAGACGTGGTAGGGGCAGAGCTCAGGGTTCTTTCAGGCCTAGAACGTGGAGTTCCCCTGCACAATCTACAGGTGAGGGCAGGGGCCAGTCCTTTCGTAAACAGACCCAATGACCTGCATCTTCAGCTGCCAGATCCTTCATGTCTGGCAGCTCCTCTGGGAGGAAAGTTGGCACTTTTCAGACAAAATTGGCTTTTAGTCACCCAGGACAAATGGGTGTTGGACATTATAGACCGAGGCTACAAGTTTTATTTCCACACATTGCCTCCTTTCAAAGGCATGCCAGACATTCCTCCTCAGCAAAGGGTGGAGGCTCACAAACAGATTTCTTTACTTCTTCAAATGGGGGCTATACAGCAGGTCTCTCTGTCAGAAGTGGGCCTAGGATTTTATTCTCGCCTGTTTCTTGTACCAAAGAAAGGGAACACTTGGAGGCCAATTTTGGATCTATCTATCCTCAACATATACCTGGACATTCCAAAATTCAAAATGTTGACTTTGCTACAACTTCTGCCTCTGTTGGGTAAAGATCACTGGATGGTAACTCTGGATCTCAAAGAGGCTTATCTTCATATTCCTATCAGGCCCAGTTGCAGGAGATTCCTGCGTTTTCGGGCTGGGACTTTACATTAGTTCTCTGCATTGCCCTTTGGCTTATCTACTGCACCCAGGGTATTCACAAAGGTTCTGGCTCCGGTGATAGCCTTCTTAAGGTTAAGAGGAATACAAATTTATCCTTATTTGGACGATTGCCTGTTTCTTGCTCAAGACAAAGACAAGCTACTTCACCATCTACAGTATGTTATGGCAGTGTTAAGGTGCCTAGGGTATTCTGTGAACGAAACAAAGTCCAGTCTAGTACCGTCTCAGGACATGTGCTTTCTGGGTGTGAGACTGAATACAGCCTCTCAGATGGCTTTTTTGACCCCGGACAAGCAAAGAAATCTTACACTTTACTTCCAACAGTTGTCTCTACGGTCCAGGCTGACTGCAAGGACAGTCCTTCAAGCCTTGGGGTTCATGGCATCTTGTATTTTGGTGCTTCCCAATGCCAAACTGCATATGAGGAAGCTACAATGGTATCTCAAAAGTGTATGGACTCAACACTGCCACGATTTGGACACTGTCATTCAGTTAATACCTTGCATTCAAAAGGAATTTTTATGGTGGGCTCAGGAATGTCACCTAAACAAGGGACTCTCTGTAACCCGACCAGAGGCGAGTCAGATCTTAACGACAGATGCCTCAGACAAGGCTTGGGGAGCACACCTCAATGGAAAATGGGTTCAAGACACGTGGCCTGCCAGACTTCAACATTTGCATATCAACTTGAAGGAGATGTTAGCAGTCCAATTTGCATTAATGGCTTTCAAGGATCTTCTTCACCCAGGACAAGTGTTGATTCAAACAGACAACACAACTGTCATGTGGTACATCAACAAGCAAGGGGGAACCCATTCGTACCCTCTTTGCAGGCAAGCTATGATTTTGTGGGAGACTGCTCTCAGTTTGCATCTCACTCTTCAGGCAAGGTTTCTGCCAGGAGCACAGAACTCCTTAGCGGATGTTTTGAGCAGACAGTTGGTGGATCCCCACGAGTGGAAGTTGGATCCTCATGTATTTCGACAGTTGACAGTGATTTGGGGGACTCCAGACATAGATCTGTTCGCTTCTCCACTAAATTTCCAGTTGCCAAAGTTTTGCACAAAGATGTTTCATCCAAAAGCTTGGAAAGTGGATGCTCTATCATTCATTTGGAACAATCTTCACGTCTATGCCTTTCCTCCTCTGCCTCTCCTTCCCAAGGTGCTCTTGAAGGTCAGACAGGACAAGCCCTCCATGATTCTAATAGCTCCAGATTGGCCACGGCAGCACTGGTATCCTCTGCTGAGGAGTTTAGTACGGGAGCCTCCTTGGCCTCTGCCATCAATTCCACACCTTTTGTCCCAGGCAGGCAACCATTTCCTCAATATCAGGATACAGTCCCTGCATCTGACAGCCTGGCATATTCTGTTCTAGAACCTGGATGGTCACAGCTTCCTCAAGTTTTGAATGTCATATTGGAGGCCAGAAGGCCTAGTACAAGGAAAGTTTATGCTGATAAATGGAGGAGATTTTTTATTTGGAGCAAAGCAAAGAGCTTTGATGTTTCAGGGCCTAATTTGAGTGTTTCACTTCAGTACCTTACAGAATTATTAGACAAGGGTTTGTCTTTCTCCTCTGTAAAAGTTCATGCTGCAGCCATTTCTGCTCACTATGACTGTGACACACCATTATTCTCTCATCCTTTGTTTAAGCAATTTCTTAGAGGGGCAAAGAACATAAGACCCCCGCGTAGAGCTCCTACTCCTTCCTGGGATCTCAATTTTGTGTTGGAAAAACTCACTTTACCTCCTTTTGAACCTGCAGCTACATCTGAGTTGAAGTTTTTGTCTTGGAAGACTGCTTTTTTGTTGGCCATTACGTCTGCTAGAAGGGTATCTGAATTACAGGCTCTAATGGCAGTTGAACCCTTCCTGATTTTTCATAAGGATAGGGTATCCCTCGTACTAACCCTACTTTTATGCCTAAAGTGGTTTCAAATGTGGCCTTGAACCAATCTATTCATTTGCCTACATTTTATGCTGATCCCCAAAATAAAGGGGAGAAAATTTTACACACTTTGGATATTCACAGGCAGTTGCGTTATTATTTGAGCAGAACTAAAGGGTTCAGACAGTCTCAACAGTTATTTGTTTCTTTTGCTTTGGGCTCTCAGGGGAAACCTGTTTCAAAACAAACTATTTCTAAGTGGATTGGCCATTGTATTGCTTTTTGTTTTTCTCATCATGGTAAGGAGATTCCGGCTGGAATCAAACCTCATTCCACTAGGGCTACTGCCACTTCTACTGCTTTTTTAAGGGGTGTAGCTACTAAAGATATTTTGGAAGCAGCTACTTGGAGTTCAGTGCACACTTTTTCTAAACATTACCATCTCCCTCTTTATTCCAAATCTAGGGCTGGGTTTGCCACTGCAGTTTTACAGGGCATGTTAGCAGCTCCCAATGCTTTATGATTTTGCCAACCTCCCTTTACCTTTGCTTTGGGATTCTACCCACAGGTTATGACTGCAGCAATGTGAGATGAAGAACATAGTACAGTTTTGTACCTACCATAAATGTAGATGTTCGAAGATCCACATTGCTGCAGTCCAATTTACCCTCCCTCCTTCCCCTCTGTAGTTTGGAGTGATTGTGTGGTTTGGGTTGTAAATATTGTTTGTACATGGGTTTTGGAGGTTTTCTGTTTTTGGCTATGGCCTTTCTTTTTAGGGCCTTCTGACATCTGGGGCAAGAAAGACTGAGGATATGACGTCGGTCATGCGCTTTAATACCTCTGCGTACTGACGTCAGATCTGAGCGACCATGACCGACGCCAGCCTAACTCTTTGGTATTCGGGCCGACCGAGGACAGCGGACTACCCACAGGTTATGACTGCAGCAATGTGGATCTTCGAACATCTACATTTATGGTAGGTACAAAACTGTACTTTTTATCTTAACCCTTGACAAATGCATATGCATGACCTCTCAATCACTTTTACAAATGTGAAATATCTAGACATTAAATGTACTAGAGATGGAAAACTCTTGTCTCCCAACCTTCTTGCAATTTCTGATTTGGTCACATCTGAGGTAGATGGATGGATCTGATTATCATTTATCTTGCTGTCTAGATATCAATTACCTAGCTTAAAATTTTCTGCAGATATTTCATTTTATTTATTTTTATGTGCTTTCTGCCCACATCTCCTGACCTTTAAGTTTTCTTCCCCCTTGATTGAACTAGAGCACATTTCTTCACTACACTGGGCATCCCCAGCATGGGGGAGGGGTGAGAACCATCGGGGGGGGGGGTCATTTTTGAGGCAAGAGTACTGTTTAAGTTTTTTGTGCAAATCAGTAACTTTGATTAGAAGAACAAAATGCATAAATTGAGCCATCAAAACTTGGCTAATATGAGGAAGAAAATTGGTAGCTGAAGCTATTGGGTTTCGTATTATATTTTAGTCAGCATATTTGTCAAATTTTAAAAGTTTCTGGCTATGTTTATTTACATAATGGCTGAGTACCCCTCTCGATGAGTCTTTTAATGGGTTCCACTATAAAAAATTAAATTTCAGAATTAAAACTTTGAAAATTTTCAGTGAACGTTTACTCCTCATTGGCAAACTCACAACAGTGTAGTCTGTAATAATTGAGGATTCTATAAAACTGATTCTTGATCATGATTTACCAATTTCTACAGTTACCAGTGAGTGTAAAACAACCCAAACTTTATCTTAAACAATATGATACTTTCCACTCCTGTTTTTGCCTCAGTAAAAAAAAAAAAAAAAATTCAACAGGATTTATCCCCATCAGTTGTCAGTATTTTCCACCTTTTTTAGTTCCAGTAGCAGTAAATCTAACCAAAAAATGTCTAAATATTATTTTTATTTTTTTTACAGTGATACTATTGAAGATTTATTTCACACTCAAGTAGGATTCCATATTTTGGGCATAATATTTAAATAAGGAAAACATCAAAATTATTTGGGAAAAATAGCTGCATAAATATTTGAGAATATATAAAGTTTGTTTACATTGAGCTTTATTGTACATCATAATAGTTTATTCTTCACTGGCATTTCATAGTTTTCCAATTGTACCTACTTGTACAGTTTCTAAGAAATATGGTGGTGCTGCGGTAGCGTTGTCGCCTCACAGTAAGATGCTGTCCGGTTCGATTCTCAACTAGAGCGTCTTCTGCATGGAGACATGCGTGAATGGACATACCTTCATTGAAGGTTGTGCGTCAGGGCTGGTAACTCGGCACATAAAAATCAACTACTAATCATTAGCGGACCGGAGTTCCACTGTGGCGACCCCTAACCGGGAAAAGCCGAAAGACACAAATTGGACACATTTTGGGACTACTGTGTTAACACTCTAAACTAGGCCAGTCATGATCTTAAGCTTAAGACAAATTCTTCAGTGCCCCATATGGTATTCCTGTGTACTAAATTTTAAGACAGAATAATACCAGGTCCCAGCTAATTGCCAAAGTGGTATCCCCAGTACTCTCATTTTGATTGGTCCAGTTCTCAAATACAACTTTCCTTTTAGGATGTATCTCACTAAACATATAAAACAATTAGACCCCAAACATTCCTAACCAGAAAGATCCCAACCATTGAGTCCCTGAGCTACCAAGAGAGGCTGGAAGCTCCATCTCTTTATTCGTTGTCTTACAGACTTTTGATGGGAAATCTGTCTTGCTTACCATACCATTGGAGACCTGCTTGTCCTGGACTTTGTTTCTGTGCAAGCCCGTTATCTCCAGTACTAGAACCATGGACCTATATCTTCAACAGGTAAATTAAAATGTGGTTTAGGGACTGTTTTTAACCCAGCACCAACCAAACATCTGGGAAAAAGTTCCTCTGCAAGATAAGTAGTGCAGCTCCCTGGTTTTCTTGGATGACTGTGTGAGTATCCATAAATTTACTCCAGGATTAATTGGTGTGGCATTCCTGGGGAAAAGATGTACACAAGTATTAGGAAAGACATCACATTCAACCACAAGAACAAGTAAGCAAAACTACAGGAGCAAGTCTTGCATAACAGACCATGAATATGAACAACCTTCCCTACATGGCGAGAGCATGTACATATAGTTAACCTAGAAATAATTTTTGTAACAAAACAGTGAGATATTTACTCGAGGAGCAAGCTGACTGACATATGAGATAGTGAACAACTGCCAATATAAACAAACTTGCAGATGAATGAAATGTGTTAACTGTGGGGAGGGATGTCTTATCCCTAGTAGTGTGTTTACTTAACATTTTTCCCTGACTGGTCCTGGTGGATTCTTATGGGAGATTTTCAGTCATCTGAAGTAATTTTAGAATGCTATGTATATGAAAAGGAGGCACAAACTAGTATTAAAACACAGCAGACTTGACCACACCACAAAACTACTTCAGGCAAGGTTTAATTTATTAAGTAAGCTAAAATAGTTTGGAGTATATTAGTTTACTTAATAAATTAAACCTGGAGGAGTTTTGTGGTCTGGTCAAGTCCGTTGTGTTTGTTTTCAAATACTCTTTATGTCAGAAGTTTAGGGGGAACCACTTCTCTTCATGACTGCATAATTACTTTTGTACCCCCTCCCCCCAGTTAACATCAACAGGTGCATTCGTGAACAGTCCTGATAAGACAGTGGCACAGTGGAGTGGAATCCAGTAAGGAAACGACAAGGTGTTACTACTACTTGCCCCTAGTCACTGAAGATCCTAATAGGTTTTGTGTTTTTTTTTTTAATGTGTTTAACTTGGGGCACTCCAGAAAATGTGGATCCATGTTGCCCAAATTGTACCTCCAAAATAAGGAAAAAATCATAGGATAAATCACTCCCAATCTAAACAGAGTATAGAAATACTTATGTAGACACCATCATCCAAAAAAAAAACTGAATCTATGCGACTTGGTAGCATATCTTGGTAGTTGTAACAAAAGTGCCTAAGTATGATCTGTTGTATTTAAATTCCCATGCTAGTTTAACTTAAATTTATATGTAAAATTTAACATGGAAACAAGTAAGCAGTGGCATGCCCTAGAAATGGTGTCTTTCATGGGTGAAGAAAGTTTCTAACTTCTAGCCACCGTGTAACCCATTTTGGCCCCCTCCTGCCCCCCCCCCCCAAATCTTTGCTCTGTCAGGAAATGCCGGTATATTATTAACCTGAGGTCTATCCCTGTCTGAAAGAACAAACTCTTTCCTGGAGTTCTGTCCATGCATCATGTCCCAGAATTGAACATCTATGTATTTTCCCAAAAGTGGTGCAAGTTCAAGATTAAAGTGGTTCCAAACATATGACTGTTGAAATGGGCAAAGATTTCTAAGCCAGTTTAAGGTGTTGGTAAGTTTAAAGGCCTGCAGTATTTACTTGTATAGGTATTCTTGATTGAGAGTCCTATGTGTAACTGGGTGAGTTTTGCCTCACAACAGAGATCTGTAAACCTCGTTGCATCTGTGCAGTTATTCCAGTAAAATGTTTGTCTTTCGGCTTTTCCCAGTTAGGGGTTGCCACAGCGGAACTCCGGTCTGCTAATGATTGGCAGTAGATTTTCACGAACGCCGAGGTGCCAGTTCGACGTCCAATCTTTAACGAAGGCATGCCCTTTTACGCATGTCTTTCGAATGCCCATCCAACCGCGGGGAGGACATGCAGACTCCACACAGAAGGCACTCCCCGCACTCCAGCCGAGAATCGAACGGGAGAACACACTTCCATATAGTAAGCTTTGTAGGAGAAATTAGCTCCCCACAGGAGCTTGAGGTGGGCAGCTAGGGAGTATGTCTCCTTTCATCTCTTGGAACTTCAAAGAGTTTCTACCTTTGTCTGGGCTTGTGTTCTAACAATAAAACGAAGGTATACAGCTTCCTCAGCGATGCCAAAAATGGGGACATTAACTTGGTAAGAAAGCTTGGGATACATATGAAACTATGGGTGAAACAAACTACTGAATAGCCAACACTGTTTGTTGAAAATCCAACCTGAGGTCCCTCCATAATGGATTAATCAGAAAACAAATGGGGTATGGAGTGTCTTTGTGTGTGCATGTGTTTTTTCAAACACTATGTTATTTATATATTGGTAGTGGTTTCAGTGAAAAATGACTTCAACAAAATGGCATGATCATGTAAAGGAAATGTCAAACACAGTAGGCTTGGGGAACTAATTTCAGGATGAGTTGCAGTACTGCAAATCCAGATCCAGATTTCGTAATCCGGCAGTATTGCACAAAAAGGACCACCATATATTTAATTTATCCATTTCCCTTTTTTAAGGTTTGAATTAATGTTTCTCACTAATTTCTGTGGTAATTACTCAAGTTTTTTTCAGCATGAATGGAGTGACTTTGAACAATTTTCAGATTTAATCCTCAAATTGTAAGCTAATTTTCATTTTTTTTGTAGCGTCAGTTATTGTATTATAGAAGGTATAGTAACTTAGTTTTATAATTTTTATATTTTTAGTTCAATTCTAATTAAATTATCCAATCCTGTTTGCACATAATGCCAGTTTCCGATTATCAGTTACTGTCATTTTATTTTTTATTTAAATGTTTTCATTTTAATGTTAATTTCATGAAGTATGAATTGGACTTGTGTTCATTTTGTGTGTATTTTACCATTTTCGTTGCCTTGAATTGAATAGGAGATTGAGTCCGTTTATTTCTCTAAACATAGATGATATTTTTTTCTTTTTTTTTTTTTTGTGTGTGTGTGGGGGGGTACTGTTTATGTGAGCTAGGGTGTTTTGACAGTTTGTATGCATCTCTGTTTTTGTTTAAATTAATAAGTATTTACTGAGTGGCATTAGTATGACTGGACTGCATGATATTTTGTAGCTATGATAACGTACAGAAGGACAGTAGTACATGTTTGATAGCATGTTGTGGATGGTAATAAAACATATCTGTACGGTGGATCAGATAAACATTTTTATCCCACTCTTTTATCTGGATACACTGTTAAGACCAAAAGATGTATCCAGTTCATAGTAGTCCCACTGATAGTTTGTGTTCTGCATCCTCGTGCTGCTGGGCAGTACCATTATAATCCCCCCACCCTGAATTTTATTTTTGTTTTTGGCTGTAGTATACTTGATTCAGTTTCATTTATTTTTGCCATATGAATTTTGTTTGGCTGGCACAAATAACTAGCTGGCATTCAACGGGCAACATCCATGCTACAGCAATGTACAGAATCCTAGATGGGATTAGGGGTCATACCAGCATCACCAGCAGCATGAAGATGCATCTCTTATAACTGAATAGCAGAAAACTTATTATGGAATTGTTGGGACCAGTGATGCAAGCAGGATAGGTAGTATGTTTTACGTAAGGGTTTTGGAAGCTCATCGTTTGGCGATGATGCCAGAGACTTTTTTGAGGGATTTTGCTAATGTCTGAAGCTATGCTTGGCAAGATAAATGAAATTAGGTGTCAGTTCGCACTTGCATTGTTTGGTTTCATCTAATAGCACAGCAGTCTTTAAGAGTATATTGTTTTTAATACTTTTTAAAAGTTTACTGTTGTATTTTTTAACTGCTGCAAGGGCTGCTGTTCTGCTTTTAAATATACTGTATCTAGTGATTTGTTAGTTTCAGGCATCTGTTTGTCACTTGGGCCCAATCATTTCACATTAAAAGGATCAAGGTCTGCACTCTTGTGTCAGGAGAAGGATGATTTCACCTATCTGATGTGGGACTTACTGGTGGAAAGCTTATTGTGTGTTTACCTGATTGGCCTTTGAGCATAGTTAGTGTAAAACATTTTTTTTTTCTGATCGTATATAAGCCGTGCATTTGTATAAAGATTTTTGTGCAGCGGTGGTTTGTCATGCGTGCGTGTGTGTGTGTGTCTGTGTGTGTGTCTGTGTGTGTGTCTGTGTGTGTGTCTGATATATATATAAAATATATATCTGTAATTTGTATAAAGATGATTTTTGTGATTTTTTTGTGATATATATATATATGCAATTACCAGAAGTTAAAATTTCATTATAAAAAAAACACTTTGGAACTTTACCTTAGTCTCACTTTACTCACAGGGCAACTAGTTTGCACAATGAGCAGCATTTGCACATTTTATTAGGTCTGTTTAGGTCTACATAACTTTATCATAGCACCCAGGGCTATCGCTGCTCAGAGAAGATCTGGTTTGGGTGCTCGGCAGCATCGCTGGTTATACCACCTACAGATTACACCAAGTAAGCTCCCACCCCTTGTCTGGTTACAAACACCCTCCACTCCTATCCCTTGCAAAGTACACATTAGGACCTGGAACCATGGATAGACACTTTCTTGGTATCTCTGAATATAGCTAGGTGGATATGGGCATCCTGAGGCAATATATCAATTGCCTTGTGTACACTGACAATCACTTAATTCTCAAACAGACAAATACAGTATGTTAGAGATATAGTTGCACTGACACTGGAGGTTAGACTCTCACATACAGACACAAAAAGCAACGAAAATGTTGTTAACTACTCCCCCCCACACACACAGACCCACATATGAGGAGGTGCTCACATTTAACTTACCCAGGACTGAAAGGCGTATCAGACCAAGTCCTCAGAAACTATGCATGCACACAAAGAAGACAATCCACAACACAACATGTAAAGCCACATCTCATTGTGCCTCAACTACCAAGCCCAAGCCCATAAGGTGAAACACTGCACAACCCAACATTCTGGTCGTAGGAGACTCCATTTTGAGACCCACTGATATACTTCTCACCAGGCTGGATAAGGAGAAGGTTACAATAGTCTGTCAGGGGCCAGGATCCGGGAGATCATGAAAGGACTCTGGTCACATACCCCCAAGTACCGTATGTCTCATAGTTCTTGTGGTTGTGAATAACCTGAGACGCACCTCCTTGGACTATATGAAGAGAGACATGACTGAGCTCTCAGAACATAGGTTCATAGGTTCATACTAGGCTATCTGCCCTAGGGCATTTATAAGCCTAGCCAGAGTGTGTTTGGCTTTCGCCACCCATTTTAAATTAATTTTGCTATGCCCTTTTTCGAGGTTAGTATACTGTGCCTCTGTCTAACAGTGACACAGAAGTGATACCCAGGGTAAACCTACGATCTCCCATCCACTCATCAAGATCCCTCTTGAAGAGAGTCAATGAGGGACTCTGCCTAACCTGGACTGGGATTTTATTCCAGAGTGAAGGGAGCCTTTGGGTTATGAATCTGTCCTTCCAGCATGTCCTATTTATTTCAGTGCTGAGGTTAAAGTCTCTCGAGTGCGTAGCTCGATGGGATTTGGATTTTCTGAGGTGCAGCATGTCCATTAATTCCGGGTTGGACATGGCTTTATACGTCCGGCACAGATCACCTCTGAGCAGGCAGTATGCCACTGAGTAAAGCTGGAGTTTCTTTAACCGGGCAGCATATGGCATCTGTTTGAGCCCTTTGATCCTCTTAGTGAGGTACTTTTGGAGTCTTTCCAGTTGCTGCCGGTGTCTGGTAAGGTACATCCCAAAAGGGGCATTGTACTCCATTATGGGCCTGATGAGGAATGAATAAAAAGACACGATGACCTCCCCTGATCTAGATGTGAATCCCTTCATGATTAGGTGGGCTATATAAAATGTTTTTCTAACCACTTTGGCCATGTGGTTGTCAAATGAGAGATTGCTATCAACTTGGGTCCCCAGGTCCCTAATTACTTCTGTACTTAATGGATTACTACCTATGTGGTAATTTGTGGGCACATTGTTTTTGCCACAGGGGATGACTATACACTTTTTGGCGTTTAGATTGAGGCCATGGCTCTGGCGCCAGTTGTCTGTTTCTATGAGGCCCTTTTGGAGGATGCTTGTGTCGGCTGGAGAGTCGATTATGGCGCCCAGTTTGCAGTCATCTGTGAACTTGGTCAGCCACAGTCCTTCCGTGTTGGCCTGTACCTCCGAGAAATATATACCGAACAAGAGAGGTCCCAGGACTGAGCCTTGTGGGACTCCACTTGTAACTGGTTTGGAGTCTGACATGGCTCCAGCAATTCTAACCATGTGGGTTCTGTCCTTGAGCCAGTTTGCAACCCATCTAGTGATATAGGGGTGTATATTTAAGCTGGTGAGCTTATCTGTAATGCCCGAGTGGTGTATTGTATCGAAAGGCTTTTGCAAGGTCCAGGTAGGCTGTGTGGACCACCTTCCCCTCATCAATGGCCTTGGTGACTGTTTCAAAGAAATCAACCAGGTTTAAGAGGCAGGATCTGCCCTTAACAAAGCCGAACAGGGTAGGATCCAGTGTCTGTAGGTCCCCAATATCTTTATTTATGAGGTCCATGATGATCCTTTCCATAGCTTTGCAGACCAAGCTAGTCAGGCTTATGGGGCGATAGTTTCCAGGATCCGTTGAGGCACCACCTTTTGTGGAAAGGGACCACTGTTGCTGTACGCCACTCTTTGGGTGCATATCCTGTAGTAAGGCTGAGATTGAACAGTAGTTTTATGTTTGGGTTTAGCTCTTCTTGGAGTTTTTAGGACGCAGCCCGGGACACCGTCTGGTCCCATTGATGCTGTGTTTTTTGCTTTGGAGAGAGCAGCTCTTACCTGAGCATCTGAGATGTCAGGGGGGCAGCACTCTGCTGGGATAGATATTTGCCCTTTTGGTATGGAAGGGGGGGGGAGAAGTTTGCGCTGAACCTGTCAGCTAGGATGTTGGCAATGTCTGTGGGTTCGGTGTATTTTTTGTCATTTTGGACTAATTATGAGCATATCTGGGAATTCCCAACCAGGTTCCTAACATAACTAAAGAAAACCTTGTGATTATCCTTAGTGTCCTGTGCAATTTTTCTCTCGAAGCTGGCCTTAGACGATTTTATGAGTGCCCGTAGTTTTTTTTGCTAATACTGATCAGAGATGCCTTCCCTTTTTGGGATTTTGCTGTATCATGTAGTAGCTTCATCCTCCTATTGTATAGTTTGTTTATGGCTGGGGTCCACCAGACAGGACGTCTGCCTTTGGAGGATTGGGTCTTGGTTTTATTTGGGATTGCATGATCCATGCATTCCTGAAGGTGTTCATAGAATGCGTTTATAAAGGATTCTGCAGTCTGGGCCGTATTTTCCACAGGCCCCCCGGGGGCTTTGAAGGATTCCACCTCGGTTTTGAGGAGTGTGAAATTTGCTTTAGAGAAGTTTTTCACTGTAGTTTTCAGGACAGAGGGTGGAGTCGGGATGTGAATATCCAGTAAGATTACTTTATGGTCTGATCTTACCAGTGAGAGATACACTTTTGGTCTGGAGCATAGAGTCCCCATGTTGGTGATGATCAGGTCCAGTATGTTTTCCCCTCTTGTGGGAGTGGTAACAAGTTGTTCTATAGCATTTGAGTTTTTATAAATTCTAAGAACCTTTGGGCTAGGGTGTTGGAGCTAGAGTAATGCTCCCAGTCTGTTTGGATAGTTGAAGTCGCCCAATATAATGGTGTTTAGAGAGACCTTCATATTTTCCAGTGTTCTCAGGAAGGTCGAGTGGGGTTCCTGGGTTTGGGAGGGTGGTCTGTAGCAGGCTATAAACTGGAAGGCAGTTTTACCCACTGTTAGTTGCACTTGGATAGTCTCTGATGCTTCGTGCTGTGCCAACAACTTGGAGGTGTGGGTGTCTTTGACGAATATTGATACTTCCCCTCCTTTTGTGGCTCAGTCCAAGTTTTGGGGCCGAAAAGCATGGTATGAGGTATAAACTGGTAGTGATGGGGTGCTCTCAGGAGCCCTGAACCAGGTTTCTGTTACTGCACAGATATCGATGTTCTCCATGCTACGGAGAGTTTTGAGTGCGTGCATCTTGAGGTTTAGACTTCTGGCGTTGAGTAGCATTACTCTTAGTTTTTTATCCCTTGTGATAAATATGGAGGTGGGTTTGTCTTTTGAGCCTTGCCTAAAAAAGGCACTATGAGGGTAGCAAGAGCCTTTGCCAATATCCGAAAGCCCAGGTGTGACAGGTGCAAGCCATCCCTAGCGAAGCATCGTGGCTTGTCGAGCATGTCATCCCAGGCTGACTGGCATTGGATCCCCTTTGAATGACACCAATACTTAAGCCAATTGTTGAAATTGATCATCTTGTCTTCATATTGTGGCATCATTCTTGGTGAGGGTAAGATGCTACTGAAGGTAACGGTCATACCGGCTTGGGCTACATGCTCAGAGAGCTCCTCTGTCTCTTTTCATGTAGTCCAGGGAGGTACGTCTCGGGTCATTCACACCAGCATGGACAATGACTGAGTCATATTTGTTCTTGCCTTGGAGTGACCCGAGTGCTTGTGTTATGTGGCGGATCCTAGCTACTGAAGCTCACGGTCATACCGGCCTGGGCTACATGCTCAGAGAGCTCCTCTGTCTCTTTTCATGTAGTCCAGGGAGGTACGTCTCAGGTCATTCACACCAGCATGGACAATGACTGAGTCATATATGTTCTTGCCTTGGAGTGACCTGAGTGCTTGTGTTATGTGGCGGATCCTAGTGCACGACAGGCAGCTCACCATGACCTTCTCCTTGTTCAGCCTGGTGAGCGGGACGTCAGTGTGGCTGACGATAGTCACCTATTACAAGTGTATCAGGTGTGTTGTTTAGCCTTAAGGGCTGTGACTGTTCGGCACACTGGCTTTGTGAGCTATGAGTTGCACGTGTTTTGTTTTGGGGTAGTGGTTGCTTGGTTGTCTGCTTTGGAGGTCTCTGCTGCTTAGGCAGATTTTTATTTAGAGCCTCCGAGTATGTTTTTGTGTGTTTGTGTTTGGTTTGCTATCGTGGTAGGTCTATGTGAGACTGGAATTGTATTGAGTGTGGTTTCCTTCTCCTCCTGACTGGTTTTGCCAGTACTGAGTTG
The DNA here is from genome assembly GCF_019279795.1 of Protopterus annectens. NCBI lineage: Eukaryota > Metazoa > Chordata > Ceratodontiformes > Protopteridae > Protopterus > Protopterus annectens. The sequence continues at coordinate 527,750,963 of NC_056741.1, forward strand.
AGAGAGCTTAGCCTCCAGTATGGCTATATGGTTGCATCTCTCACATGTGTTGGAATTTGTTGGGAGGAGGAGAGGGTTGTCTGTGTACATGAGGCAGTTGTAACATTGCCTCAAGATTCCCAGATTCACCAGCTGGACCGGAGAGGAGATTGACAACTGACCTTTGGACATGCTAGAATAGTATTGGGAATTCCTTTATAATTGAAAAAAAAAGGGCCAATGGGGAACGAGGTACTCAAGGGGAGTTTGTGAGGGTGTAGTGCTTTTAATATTTTAGTGCTTCTATAATTGTTTTAGTGAGCAAGTGCCAGGTAACTTAAATGCAATGTCTTACATGTAACTTAAATGCAAAAACGACAATCAGTAACTTTCAAGTGAAACAAGGAAATAAGTACAGTAAGCAATGCAGATATCACTATGGATCCACAGAAGTGCTGAAAAGCCACGTTTTATGTGGAATTAGCTTTTCATTGAAATAACAAGCAAACAAACAACAAGCATACAAATAAAGCTAGATTCAGCTGGCCTGGATTTAGTCTATGCTACAGCAAACAAGGTGTACCAATTTCAGTAAGAAACAGTTCAAATATGCAGGCACTATAAGCCTTTAACCAGAAATTCCCAGCTTAGAAGGGCAGAGTCCAGCCTCTCCTCCCACAAGAGTGCAGACCACTAACCTTCTTAATGTAAAATAACTGGCCTGAAGCCCAAGTGCTTAAACCAGAACTAATACACTTTTAGAATAAGACACTGAGCCCTCAGTCAGCAGTTCACAACTTAGAAGGATGTAAGCTACCTGTCCTGCCACCACAGTGCTGGCCACAAACCTTCCTAATGTAAAACAACTGGTCTGAAGCCCAAGTGCTTAATCCAAAAGACTTAGAATGATAGCTACACTTTATTGAAGTTACTACCAAGCAGTAATAAATACAATTGAATACTTTAAAGAATGCCTGGATTAGTGCTCAAGTTATACAAACAAAGCTAGATTCAGCAGGCCTGGATCTAGTCTATGCTACAAACAAAGCTAGATTCAGCAGGCCTGGATCTAGTCTATGCTACAGCAAACAGTTTGTACCAATTTCAGTAAGAAGCAGTTCAGATATGCAGGCACTATAAGCCTTTAACCAGAAATTCCCATCTCAAAAGGGCAGAGTCCAGCCTCTCCTCCCACAAGAGTGCAGACCACGAACCCTTTAATGTAAAATAACTGGCCTGAAGCCCAAGTGCTTAAAACAAAATGAATACACTTTTAGAATAACGGACACTGATCCCTCAGTCAGCAGTTCCCAACTTAGAAGGATGTAAGCTACCTGTCCTGCCACCATAGTGCAGACCACAAACCTTCCTAATGTAAAACAACTGGTCTGAAGCCCAAGTGCTTAAACTAAAATTCTTAGAATGAGTTACACCAAGCAGTAATAAATACAACTGAGTACTTTTAAGATGACACAAAAGCAAAATAAAGTAGGAAGAAACACAAATACAGTAAAAGCATATAATTTTTTTTTGAGTGAGCAAATGAGATGGTCCCAGGAGTTACAGGACAGAAACAAATGCAAATGCAGGCCTTCAAATCAGATAGTTGAGAGAGATGGAAGACCGCCCAAACGGCCAGTAGCTACAAATTCTGGGCCAGAACCACTGCCTATGTGGTAGACAGGTTAACTAGTGCTTACCACTCCCACTGATAAGCTAGAAGGCTTCCCTCCAACACAGAAAGGCTTGGGGGCTCAGAAGCTTACAAATAGTCCTGGATACAGCAAATCTGTATCTGGAACACTAATTACAGGAAAGGTAGGAAATGGGCTTACAATTTTTTATTTTTTTCAGAAAAGTAGCAAAAACAGTAGTAAAAAGAATTCACATGCAGTGCAAGCTGGCACACTTGAGTATGTAGTAATATTAGTCCACACACAGTTTGAAAAAATGTAAATAAATTAAAAAGGACTAAAAGAAAGTGCAGAAAGGGTTTATTAGGTAGAATGCGGTAAAGAGGTGGGACTGGGGGAGTGTCCTAGATCAAATCTACAGTGGGGCGGGCACTGCAAAAGCCACCAAATTTAAACTACAACCAAGAACAGGGAGGGGGGATGGGGAAAAGTTTCAACAGAGATGTGAGGAATCAGAATGCAAATTATAAAACCAAAAAAATATATACTGATCTCTGTATATTTGCAGAACAGTAAGACAACAGATATCTAAGCAACAATTTAGCTCTATAGTACAAAAAAATATACTCAGCTCTATATATTTGCAGATAGTCTTGTAAGGCTGTCTCTCAACACACAGGTTCCACTTTGTGTCACAGGCAGGTATGAGCCTAGCACTGAGTAAATTTCTGCCATCTCCAAGGATGATGCCACAACAGCAACAGAAAATGATCAATTTTAACAATTGGCTTAGCTACTGGTGTCATTCCAAAGAACTCTAATACTGGTCAGCCTGGGAAGGCATTATTAACAGGAGATATTTCTTTGCCAGGGATGGTGTTCATCTGTCACCTCTAGGCTTTCTGATATTGGCCAAAACTTTATTATCTACCCCCATAGCTCTCAACCTGTTGGCACAAAAATCTGGACAAAGCATAATATAATATGTGGACAAAGCCCCAAAAATTGAGACAGAGATTTTAAATATTGCTCTTATAAACTTAGAAACTTGCTAGAATAAAAGGTCTTGTGTTACTATACATTTTCTGAAGGATATGAAGTCTGAAGCTCAAATGCCTGTCATTGTTTCATACATTCAGTCATCACCGATTTTCCAGAAAACTCCAGAAAATCTCATTTTATGATGAAAAGACCAAAGATCTGAACTTTCTGTGAAAATCTGAACAGTTGAGAGGTTTGTCGACCCCATAGTACCTTTTTGACATTGCTAAACAGACCAGCCTTCCAACATAAAAGCTACTCAGGCCAAGCTAAAGGTCTTACTGCTCAAAGTTAGGAGTCTCAACAAGAAACTGCGCTCCCTGGAAGCTGTCCTCACCTTGGAGAATACTGATGTGTGCATTTACTGAAACATGGTTCAAAGCAATGGAAAGCACTTTGGCACTGCATGTCTAAGACATATTTCATATGTTACAACTGCCCACTGAAAATGAAAGTGCAAAAGGCGGAGGTGTATCTATTTGTATAAAGGATAAGCGCACCTCAAAGCTAGTCAAACAATATGACATGCTTGAGCTACTCCATGTCCAACTAACCATGGGAAAATCCATTACTATATTCTTGCTAGTTAAAAGTCCTCCACCATGAACCAGGAAACCCATACAACATATTTGAAGTTACTTGACTCACTCACTCTCCAATTGTATACCATACTCGTGGTGATTTTAACTACTCCTCCATTAACAGGGAGGCATACATAACTACTAACATGCTATGAAGGCAACGACTCCAAAAAGCAAGGAACAGGCAGGATGTCAAATAACCCCTTTTAATACGTGAGCGCTTTCGGCAAAGGAAATTAATTTTTGGATTTTTCATATAAAAATGCATTATATAGTACTGATATAATAGTAGTATCTGATCAGCACTTTATGCATTATACACATCATGTTATTAACATGGGTTTGAGTAATACATTTTATATACGTGCATTCATGCACTTTTCATATACATGGTCATTTTTCATGCTTCAAAGTATTTATGTATTTATAATCAATTTGAATTCCTGCTTGTTATTTATTTGCCCTTTTGCCTTAGTTTAACTAAATATATACATTTTAGCTTATGAATTTAGTATGGAATGTTTTTTAAAAAGTGACTGGCTTTTACTTTTAGCCAACTTTTCTATGTAAATGGTGTTTTAATGCCAATATTTAATATGCCTTTAAATGTTGGAAAGTCATTGTGATGTTATTATTAATTTAAGTATTTAACATGGCAATTAAAGCCTTTAATTGTTTTAACTTTGTCTGAAGAAGGCGAGGGAATTTTCCTTTGCCGAAAGCGCTCACGTATTAAAAGGGGTTATTTGGCATCCTGCCTGTTCCTTGCTTTTTGGAGTCGTTGCCTTCATAGCTTTTTACTTGTTTGTTTGGTTTGTGAGGTATAACTACTAACATGCAGACTTAAAGGTTTCTTGACTTTGTAAATTCAAATGCCCTGGAGCAACTAGTCTGCACTCCAACTAGGGGAGCAAATGTTCTAGATTTGGTGCTAGCAAATATGGGAGAGTGCTGCACCCCCCCCCCCCTTGTGATGTCCTCACTAGTAAGATCGATTCACAAAGCATTCTCCCTTGAAATAAAGGTAAAAGCTCCGACCTAACCCAAAAAACTTTAAGAAGTTTACTAAAGCAAACTACCACCTATTAAGTGACGGCATAGCTAGTTTCCAAGCCCTAACAAATCCAGAAAACACAGAAACCTATGCAAAGGCATACATAAAAGTCCTGTGCAACAAACAACTGTATAGAATTGACAGCACTAGACCAAAATAAACCCAGGTCAAACTGCAGTAACAAGTCACTGCGCTGGAACCTAGGTATTAATAGGTTGTAAATGAAAAGGAAGAAAATTCTGTCAAAGAAAGAGAGGAATGTGTACAGTAAAGCAGAATGTCCTCATTAGTCTAGTCTAAACAAGCGAATCAGGGAGCTAGTAAAGTTTCTGAAAGCAAACTTTGTTAAAAATACCTTCCAAAGCCAAGGATAACCGTAAGGCATTTTTTAGTTATGTCTGCAATCTTTAAGGGCATCACCCAACAATGTGCGGAATTAGTTGTAGGTGGCATCACTGTAGCAAATTTATTGGCCGATTCATCTCGCATTTCACTTTTTCTTTACCCCCATTTCTCCCCAAGAAATGCTCTCCACCACTCCCATGCCAATTATCACCAAAGAGCAGGTTTCGAATGCGCTTTGTAATGCTAAAAAACATTGCTTCAGTGGGACCCAACGATATAACAGGCTGTCTCTTAAACAACTTTAAATCGGAACCTGTCAGGCCCATTAGGATCTCCATTTAACCACAGCCTCCAGACAGGCTTTGTCCCGATAGAGTGAAGGACAACAACAGTCATCCACCCGTATAAAGGCGGACCATCAACTGACCCTGGAAGTTACAGACCCATAGGTTTGAGTAGTCTGTTATGTAAGTCCATGGAAAAAAATAAGCAAGGACTTGATGAGTAATGACATAGGGAACCTCCAAACACTGTACGCGAGCCAATTTGGCTTTGTCAAGGACAAGTCATGCCTACTGAATCTGGTGGATTTCTTTGAGAAAGTCTCTAAGACCATGGATGAGAGTAAAACAATACATACCTTTTACTTCGACCTGACCAAGGCATTTGACACAATTCACCAGTCTGGTATTATAAATAAACTTGCAAAACTGGGTATAAATCCTTATGTCACCAGATAAGCAGCCAATTGGCTCACAGACAGGACACGTGGTTAAAATTGGTGAATCCAGATCCAGTAAAAGGTCAGTAACAAGTGGTGTGCCACAGGGCTCAGTGCTAGGATCACTCCTGTTTGGAATTTACTTCTCTGAAGTCAAGTCTAATGGGGAGAGTTTCTGGATGTCTATGTTTGCTGATGACTGCAAGCTGGGGACGGTCATTGAATCCTCCAACAATGTAGATATCTTTCAGGAGGGTCCAAATCAGACAAATGATTGGTGCCAAAGCCATAGCCTAAAATGAAGTACAAAAAAAACCCAATTGCATTATCTTACCCTTTGGGAAGTAAAGTACCCCTGCGACAACATTAATAGTAAACCCTTGTGAGTAGATTCAGAGGTCAGAGATCTAGGTACACAGATAGTAGCCTGAACTTTGACCGCCATGTGCCCACAGTGATGAGGAAGTCCTTCCATGAGGCACAACTTAGAAGTAAAGGTATGGCACCCAGATCCACGGAAATTATAGTCCAACTGTGTTCAGCCCCTATTAGTCCAATAATCTGGTACAGTGTGCCATTTGGCATATACTTGACTCGGCACTTAACAGCTGGAGTGATCTCAGAGCCTCGTCATAAAAAACATAGTGTGTAAACAAGATGTCCTATGTGGATAGACTAAAAGGCCTATCCCTTTATTGTGTCTCCTGCCAACTATTAAGGGATACTCTATGCCTGACCTATAAGGCACTCTCAGATCCAGCCTTGATGGAGCTGCTGTGCATCCACAAGACAAACGGGATAAGGGTGACCCATTCCAAACTTGGCAACTAAAACAAAACATTCTGGAGAGAGAGATGTGTCTCAAAGATTGCCCCTTCTTTGAAACAGGCTTCCTATTCATGATGAGCAAAGTCCTTCCATGGCTGTCTTCAAATGTTTGGCTCGGTGGATGGAGAATTACAAATTGACACCTGGTGTAGTACCTATGTAACTTATGGACAGGGGGCAATCTATAAAATACTCAAGGTATTGGCATAAACCTATGTCATCCTGTTTCCCCCGAAGGCCGTATATTAGGTAAAATCTGGCTATGTTGGCTAGGCTTTTAAGGCCTCGTACGTTGTTAGCCTAGTAATCTCTTATGAACCTATAAACTCTTAAGAAGATGTTGTCTCTGAATTATGCAACTTTGGAAGGTTGAACCTTTCTTGTGTACAATGTGGTCTCTTTCTTAAATACAGTAAAACCTTATACCGAATGGCCAGTTTAGTACTTGCTGAGCTTTAATTTTTTTAGTTATGTGATGGTAGTGGAAAAGTCTTATTGTCTTAAGAGAGACTATAAACTTAAACCAGTGCAATTTTCTATATATTTGACAGACGCAATACTTATAGATTGTATGTGTTTCTTCTTACAGCTGCCTGCCATAGTAAAACATAGGACATATTTAACTGGATTATGCCAAAGAATGTATAACACAGTAATATATTTAAAGGGAAGAATCCTTAATGAATGACCGTTGCCTCATGCTTCTCTGAGTGGTCAAGTGCACATTCCCTGAATGAAGAATGCCAGAGTCGCAAGATGCCAAGGATCAAAACACTGATGACCATTTATCATTGGTAATCACTGCTAGTTCAGTTTCTCTGTGTGCACTGATGGTGATTTCTTTGTTTTAGGAAATGTTTACATCATCTTGTTTTGTGCAATCATTGAGTTGGTATATCAAGTTAGGGCTATGGGGAGCATTTTGGTTCTCTTTTTTTTTTTTTTTTTTTTTTATGAACCATTAACCAGTCTTAAAGTCTACTAAATGTAAGAAACAACCACAAGGCTGGTCCGGAGTTAAAAAAACGAACACTTTTAATCTTGAACAGTAGACAACACAGTAGTAAACTGTAAAAAACAGTGGCAAGACATAAATGCGCTTTCACCTATCCATAGGCATCATCAGAGTCATAGTACAACTAACCTATTCACAATTTATAGCCAACCTTCTAAATTCACTTCCTGTTACACCCTTATTATCTAATTAAAAATGACTACTCCACTATTCACAATGTAAAAAAATAAAATAATGAATAAAAATGCATAAATACCAAAACACCTTAACACTATCCCTAATTTTTATACATACATACATAGTACTATTTGTAGGAAACGTATTGTAAAACAACAACACAATAATTCAGCTTAATCTCCTAAACTATAGTACAATATTAAACATCACCCTTTGAATCACCATCAACATTGTTTTCTTTTTTGTTTTAAAATGGGAACAGTAGAAATGTATTCGTTAATGCCAAGAAATATTTTGGCATTAAGTCTTCATTGCCGCAGTGTTTCCTTGATTTCAATATCAAATTTTGGATTGCCCCCTCTTTCATTCAGTAATACGCATTCGATGACGAAGAATATAAATCTTCTAAAATTGTTACATCTAGTGCTGTGCATGTACAAAGCACTAACATCCTTTTTATTCTTAATGTCTCAACGTGTTCAGCAATCCTGTCCCAAAGTCGTCTTGTGGTTTTACCCACGTAGAACACTGGGCAGGTTACACATTTTCCCAAGTATACCACCATATCAGTGTTGCAATTGCAATGACCCGGGCACTGTAAGTTCCTATGGTAACCTGAGATCTCTAAATAAGGCCCATCATTAATACATTTACATACTTTACGTGACCAATATTTGCTCATTTTTGCTCTATAGCCAACCATGAGATCTCTGTCATGTCTTTCCAACAAATTGTTGATGTTTCTACCCCTACTGTACACTATTTTGGGTTTGTCTCCCAAGTTTTGATCTATACTCAAGGTCAAATACCCCATTCCATACAGAATGTACTCCGGACACAATCAGAGGGGTAAGATGGTTATATTGCATTACCAAGGCATGCCCACCAAATAACCCATGATTTTTGTTGTTAACAGAAATTTGTTCACTCTCTTAAAATGGGTTTGAATTTCGTGGGTCTAGCCTTGGTTACCTCATTTCTCGTCCTGACCAAAAGTCTCATAGGGTACCCCCTATCTTTGAACATGCCTATAAGTTTTCCAATTTCTTGTTGAAACATTGAAGTCAGTAGTAAAGTTGTGCATGCTGCTGGCTGACAAGTATTGACTAAATCTTGATGGCTGATGTACAAAATATGTAAGCAGGAGCCCATTTTTTTCTGTCTGTATTTGGTCATGTCCAGAAGTGGAACTTTACCCTGTGTAGGAGGCATTTGTTCGTTCCATGTAGTTAATGAATTCAGCAAATTCTTCTCCATTATTTACATCCGGGGTGGTGTAGCGGTAGCGTTGTTGCCTCACAGCAAGAGGTTCTCCCGTTCGATCCTCGGCTGGACTGCGGGGAGTGCCTTCTGTGTGGAGTCTCCATGTCCTCCCCGCAGTTGGGTGGGCGTTCGAAAGACATGCGTAAATGGGCGTGCCTTTGAAGGTTGAACGTCGAGCTGGCACCTCGGCTTTCGTCAAAATCTGCTGCCAATCATTAGCAGAACGGAGTTCCGCTGTGGCGACCCCTAACCAGGAAAAGCCAAAAGACAACAACTTCTCCATTATTTACATTCTATGCAGTGAAAATGTCATTAATAAAGTGGTAATAACAAATCAAGTGGTGGTTGAATCTTGCAGGTGTAGACCTCTTTCTGTCTGTCCTCCCAGTAGGTAAGTGTACTGTTTGCTAGGCTGGGGCCATTGCTGCTCCCATGGTAATTAATGCTTGCTTGTACCAGGAGCCAGAAAAATGTATGTAATTATTGTTGAGTACTAAACTTAGGATTTCTCTGATTTATCTCACTTGGGTAGGTGTCACTATCATTTTCCAGTTTTGAGGTAATTACTTGTAGGCAGAAATGGTGGGGAGAACATATTACTTGTCAAGTCAGTGTTCCGCTTATACCCAGTTAACATTTTATTGATAAGGACAAGACCAAAAGTGCATTGGTTATTTTTCCTGTGGTCTTCCTCACATAGCCTGGGAAGTCCTCTTCCAGCTTGCAGATACAGGAAGGTGTTTATGTTTCAGATTATGTTGTAAATACTTAAAATCTGTTTTAGATCTGAAGAATTCTTTATTTGCAGGGCAAAAGCAGTCATTTGGCTGTTTTTATTCTTGATCATTATTTATTTTTTAATCCAAGTTTTTTTTGATACATATGTTACTAGCTGCGGAAAATTTAATGCTGTTTATGTATTCTTGAGTAAAGTGAAAAATTTATCCGGAAGAAAACAATTGCGTGGATTAATTTGCTAGCTTTTATTAGTGCCAGTTTTAGAATTGTTTTTAACCGTTCAGTGCTTCAGTTCTTTGGTTAATTTATTTTTAAAAGCTGCCTTTAGTTTCATTCAGTAAGTTGCTGATTAAGGCTGTAACTATTTTTTTTTTCTTCAAAGAAGATATCTTTTATTATTTTTTTCCACATTTGGCCATGAGAAGCGATCAGCAGTCCTTGTGGTGGGCAGTTGACATTGTTTTTCTTCATAGTTAGCATATGCTCCTCCCTTGCTGGTACCTTACTCTTACTTGCCCAAGTGTACAGTTTTGCATGTTTGATGCCCTGGCATATTCAGTAAGTGTATCTGAAGCCATCATTCTACATTTGTTTTATGGTTTAGTAATTTGGTACTGAATGTCTGAGAAGTAGTCTTATTTTACTCATGGATTCTGTTATGTCTGATAATATATATTGTAGAAAGAAAGTCATCCCACCAGAATACAGTATGCTTTATCTTAAGCTGTAGAATTGGGACCATCATGAACAGGCATGTATACAAGATTACAATGGAAGTGGAAATACAGAAGTATGTGGTTGCCAGCTCCATATTAAGCTTTCAGCCTCTGTACAAGAGTAGAAGGTACAGAACTGAAAATCCCAGCTATATTATCATGAAAGACTTAAACCCAGAATGCTTCACTACCTGAATGTGTAAGCTAATGTATTTCTTTGCTACATGCATCAATAGTAGTAGTAGTTGTCTACTATCTAGAAAGACCTCTTTTTAATTAATTCTTGTAGCTGGAGCACATCATATTGAACGTTAACATGCAATGATATAGTATTGAAACCACAATGTAAGTAAGAAGTTGCTCCTGTAATGAGGCAGATTGTTTTGTTTAACTTGAACTTTGTTTTGTTTAACTTAAACTTTGTTTAACTTGAACTTGCAGGTGTATTTAAATTGTTGTCCAGTACCTACCATGACATAATTTTGTGGGTGTGGTTAAACAGTGAAACTAAAGTCAAACAGCACTCTGCAATCTTCATTTTTGCAAAACAACCTTGCATCATTATCATGAGGAATATAAATGGAAAAAAAATTAATACTGAAACAGTGATGCTTTCAAAAGTGACCAATACACTTTAAGAAACTTTGTTGAAGCTTGTTGAAAAAAAAAGGAATGCAATTTACCATGTGTATTTTTTTGTTTTAATAGGCCATCTTGCTTCAATGCAGTCACTACTCTGCTGCCTGAAGAAGCCTGGTTGAAGAGAAGAAAAGACAGACTGAGAAGAGTTTGACTTCAAAGAGAGTGGAGGAATTAGTGGAGCAAGTGGGAGAAAGAGAGAGAGAAGAGCAGTGGAGAAGTGAATGTGAAGCGAGCGGTTTAACACCTGTTACTTAGGAAGAAGAATGTATAAGTCTGGTTACTTAAAAAAGGGTCTTGAGAGCTGAGGGTAGAAGACGACTGTAGGTGGGTGGGACTCTAGTTAATCAAGAACGTACAGTGTAACCATTTTATATATTAAAATGGTATCTGGTTCTGATTCAGTAACTGCTGATACATTAATTTTAATAGTGTCTAGTAGTAATGTGTTATAAAGCTTGATGGTAGAAAGCTGTAGTATTTAGAAGTTTAAGAAATAAGTTTAATTGAAATGGAGGAACCAGAGCTTTGACAATTGATATGCATTGATGGCTGAAAAAGTATACAGAAATGCTAACAGAAATCAGATTATGATTGCTGAATGATGCAAAAAAGAGGCTTCTTAAATGTTTTAATAGCCGGAAGCTGGCTAAATGAAGATAGGTTACTCTAATTTGGTTTAATTTAAAATTAAAAAGTGTGATTTACAGGATTTTTATTGGTCAGTTCTTATTAATGCAACTTGCTATAAATAGGCTCTTTAGGAAAGTTTTGTACAAAAAACTTAAACTTTTTAGAAGCAAATATGAAGGGCACAATGTCATCTTCTTTGCAATAAGGCTTCATTTTGTAAACCGATCTTAGTTTTGTAATGTAAAAGACCAAACAGAATTGAGCAATTAGTATGATTTCATGCTGTAATTTTAGACATTGGAATCAAATGCAAAGTTTTTCTCAGTAGTGCCTGGAAATAACACTGCATTATTGTAAGGACATATATTTGTTTCTCAGTTTCAAAAACACTGCCTGTTTAAAAATGGAAGCTCAGGTGGTTCATGAGGAAGAGAAAAAAAATTATGAAGAGGAAGCAGTAAATGTAGAATGTCCTAATCTTGAAAGCTCAGAGGTTGTTGATCGTAGTAAACCTGCTGGCTTGAAGCAAGGCAGTGAAGGGGGGCATGATAATATTGTCTTAGGAGAAAATGTTTTAGAGAATGAGGCAGGTCCCCTGATGTCTGAATCAGATAAAGCTATTACTTTAACTAACAAAGACAATGGGATTATTGAAGGGGAAACCAGAGAAAGGCCTCTGATTGAACAAGATCAAAATCTTGAAAAGAAGGCAGAGGCAAAGTCTGTGGAAATACTTCAAAATATTTGTGAGGCTGAATCATCATTGTCCATCTCCATTGATGGAACCAAAGGGATTGAATTGGACAAATCAGAACACCTGTTTGCAAAGAATGTGAATAGTAAAGATCCGCCAGTTGAGGTAATGAGCAGCCAGGATCAGAGCAGTGATAATTGCCCAGAGTCCTCTGACTATGATGCATGTGAACCATCTGGATCATCTGACACTGGAGGAGCATGTTCTGTCAGTACTCTTTCAAAGTTACCAGTTGGTGATCCATTGACCACTTACTACTATGTGAAGTGGATTAACTGGAAGGGTGAGCGGACTCCAGTTATCATGCAAAGTGAGAACGGGCCCTGTCCTCTCTTGGCAATTATGAATATACTCTTCTTACGGTGGAAGGTAAGTGAACGCAACTGAAATTAAGAAGGAAAAAGCATACATTATAAAGGGCAAGTTGGTGATGTGATGTTTTGACTGTAGGAAACGTATGGTTTATTGTCAAGTGAAGATTACAACATTTCACAGAATGTACTAGTTTACGTCAAACTTGAATGTCAGCATTAGTTTTAATTTATTATTTTATTCTTCTTTTTTTAAGTGACTTGGTTAGTTACTGATAATTTTTTTTACCACAATCCTGAGCAACACATGCAAAATGTTCACAGTTGCACATACATACATACATACATGAATGTAATTGTAAGTAGTATATATGGTTACATGTATATGAATTGTGTTACTCTTGTCAGTCATTTTGTCACCAGAGTGAACTGTGTCAAAGATGTTAATCATTTGATCATTGTTGCAGCAGTAGCCTTAGCTATCTGGATTACATCCTGCTAAGGCTAAAACATCTGGACAGCTTACAAAGCTTAAGTAGCTAAGCTTACCCTTGATAATGAATCCACTCAGGATTCTCCCTCCACTTACCCAAACCATTAATCAAATTGAACAAAGATGAAGAAAGAGTGGTTTGGGTGCCAGGCTCTTCAGACCCTTCCTGCCACTTAAGAGTACTCCTCCTCTTATAGGCTTTCGAGGGTTGGTGGTCACTAATGCTGTTCTGTTGTTGGGCAGATAAGTTCCCTTTGGGGGGGGGATTTCCACTTTTTTATTTTTATGACAAAGTGAATTTTTTTTGTGAAATTGTTCATTTTAAGCTGGGGGGGCTGTCATGTAGGATTTAACTTTTTAGCAGGTGCAGTAGTTTTTATTTCTGATTAAAAAAAAAATTGTTAAAGGTAACTTGAAACAAATTTTCCTTGGTAAAAGTTGTCATCTAATGTTGTTAATCTTCATTCATTCAAGACTGATGGGTATCTGTTCCGTCATCTGAACAGACTCTGCCATTATAACATGCTCGCACCAGCCAAAAAAACTCTTGAGCTAAGCTTACCCATAGTGCCCCTCTCTGTATCATCTCAGATCTCATTTGCCAAGTAGAGTATCAAGACACATCAGGCCAGCTCTTCAGCTTAGTGGTTTAGATTTTCTATTCCTTTTTCAATAATATTTTTGCTACCTTTGAGATTTTTCCCTTCTAATATTACTACTAGTAGTTGTTGATAGTTTGCTTACCTTTTTCTATCTGCGTGAGTGATTTTTTTTCCATATTTCTTACCAATTCTTGATATCTGTTTGTACCATGCTGGTACAGGCCCCACCCTTACCTCTGTGGTAATTAATACCATTGTTGGTATCCCCCCCCTTTTCTTTCCTTCCTTTTACTGCTGGGTATTCTTTATTACCATTGTTGGTAATAAAAAAAAAAAAAATCAGTCTTTTGTTCCTTGACAATGTGTGTGTATCTCTGTTTTCGCCTACTGCTGTTCTGACAGGGCCTTTCCCTAATTGTTGTTGTGGCTTGGTATTTGAATTGTAGACCGTTTGTGATAATTGCTGATAAGAAAGGGGCAATAGGGTTTAAACAGTGTGATAAGTGTAGCAGGAAAATGCCAAATTCCAACAGACATTTGTCTTGTGTTTTTTGCATTGGTGTTTCACACTTAAAAATTCAACCCCCCCCCATGCAAACTATTAAGGGATTTAGCACCCACACATTGGCTGAGAGAAAGGACAAATTAATATTAAAGGGTCTCTTGAAAAAGCCTTTCTCGGAGGCATTATCTGAGGTGGAGGTCTCAATCCTTCCTAAAAAGGAACATAAGAAGAGGAGTCGGTCTGTTACATCCTCTCCTCATACTAGTGGATCTAAATCTACTAGTTCCCCATGAAGCCAAAATATCCAGAATTGACTTCTGCACCTATCTCTGCATTGGAGCCTAAAACTGCATCTGTGGTGCCATCCTCGGCTACGGAACCGATTTTATGTCTAAAGTACCTATGGTACTGACCACCGCTATGGTACCACTGCCCCTCTCGGCACCAAAAATAGTCTCCCCAATTCAGGTCATTACTCCCCCTTCAAAGCAACCTTCTGGTCCTTTGACCACATGGTGTCTAATGGGGAGACCTTGGCTCAAACCCAATATTCCCTGTCTGTAGATCCTTTTTCTCAGACAACAATTGAGTCCATTTCTTGAACAGCCTGATTCTCCATTGGTGATGTCGACCCGCTCCACCTGGAACCTTTCGGAGCTCGACATAGTGAGACTCGTGGATCAGCTCCCTGTGGCTAGAGGAATTTCTACTTTTTCTAAGTCATTCCTTCTACCCAGAGCCGAGGAATTTTCTTCAAAGACTCTGACATATATTCCTCCTTCAACCTCCCTGCAGGTATTTGAGCCCTTTATGCCAATGCCTATCCCAGTTCCAGCTTCTTTGGTTCCATTTGTAGATCTTGCATGTCTATGGTCCTCAACTCAGCCGGAGCTAACCCATCCTCGAGATCGTGACTAGTGTGTCGGCACCGTGACCCCTAGTATGGCCTTGTTTTTTCTACGGTGCCATCTATGGTTCTGGTGCTTTGATTGCTCTGAGTCCTGTCGCAGCTCCCTCCCTAGTGGTGGGTTCATTGGAGTGGGTGTAACCCCGGTTCCGAGGTTGTCTTTCTGGGTTCTGGGCCCCCATCCCTCTTTGGGCAGGCCTGCTTTCCAGGTGATGGAGAGGGCACTCGTCTCAGCAGGTTCACAGCTGGGTTCCTTCAGTGCCAGAATGCCACAATATACATGTTCTCTAAACCGCAGCTGACACAGTCCACTTACCCTGGGACATTGAGCATGAGAATCTCAAGATACCCTACCACAGGGCACCTTCTCTTTGGAGTCCACTTCAGATGCACCCGCTGAGGAGCCGCCCTGTAAGAGATTGTGCAAGAGGAAGCACATGGATTCCACTGAAGAATCCCTTACCGAAGATACAGACTATGATGAGGGGGAAGGGCCCCCACGGTCACCCCCTGAAGATGTCTCCTTTGGGGATATACTAGAAATCTTAAAACAGCCGGGAGACTGGAAGCCCTCCAACCCTTCCTCTGATGAGTTTGTATTCTTGCAGGCTTTCTTTGCTCAACCCTCTACTTCCTGGTTGACCCCATCTGCAGATTATCTAGTTCAACTCATCGTGCTGTGTGCCTGGAAGAGTCCTGACACCATTGAGCCTACCCCCCCGGAGACGGACAAAATTCTGTCCCCTCCAGAGGATCACCCTCATTGATCCAAAGGCTTGGCAGCAGACGCTATGGAGGTGGCGGCGGCCACTAGGAAAGAACTCGCCAAGGAGAGTTCTGTCTGCCCTCCAAACAGGGAGTCTCGGACGATGGTCAAACTAGGGAAATGAGTGTATGTTTCATTGACTTTTGCCATTCATTCCTTGAAATACTAGGCACACTTTACCGTCTCCAGAGAGACCTGATTATGGAACTCTTGGAAACCATAGCAGGAGCAGTATCTGATGAGGTATGTGACAAAGTTACCGCACAGCTTGCCACCCTAGAATCCATATCTTATTCATCCGTGTGGTTGATTTCTCATACTACCGAAAGGGCGGCTAGAGCAGCGGGTGCAGGAGTCATGAGACGCCACACCTGGATGCACTTATGTGACTTTGCGGACCCTTTTAAGTCTTCCTTTGTCAACGCTCCCGTTGATGCTTCCTCTGTTTTTGGCTTAAAGGTAAAAGACACATTAGCCAGGTGTGAAAAGGATGGCAAGACCCTGTCTGCCGTGGGCATGTGTTTTTCCACTCCCCAACGATCCTACTTTAGGAATCAGAAAGTGGAAAGATGTGGTACAGGAAATTCCAGGGTCCTTTCCCTGACACACGTGGTGATCCCCCCCATGGGGTAGAGGGGGGGGACTCATCAGGAAGACTCTCCTTCCGAGGTAGAGGGGAATCCGCATAATTGGGGATCTAGAGATTCTTTCTCTGAACAGCCCTATCAGTACTCAGAAAGAGCAACCCGATTGCTTACCTCTGGAAGCAGTCTGGGAACAATTCTCCCTGCACCATATCCCCGGCAATTCATAACGACAGATTCTTGGGTGCAGATGATAATTACCAGAGGTTATTACATCCCTTTCGATATTTTCCCAAAGCTGCAAAGGTAAATTCCTGTCATTCTACCCAGTCAATGGGATGCAGCTCCTCAAGAAATTCAAAAGCTTCTTCTAAAAAGTCATCCAAACAGTCCCACCAGACCAGATAGAATCCGGATTTTACTCTAGGTTCTTTTTAGTGCCCAAAAAAGACAGGGGATTGGAGGCCAATTTTGAATCTCAGCATCCTAAACAGGTTTGTCAGGCAGACAAAATTCCGGATCCGGATGGTCATGGTTCAGTCTATCCTCCCATTCCTGGAGAAAGACGATTGGATGTGCTCGATAGATCTCCAGGTTGTCTATTATCACACAAAAATGGACAAATGCTCCAAGAGATTCCTCCGCTTTTGCCTGGGAGCAAATCACTACCAATTCCAAGCGCTGCCCTTTGGTCTCTCTACAGCCCCCAGAGTGTTCACCAAGTGCATGGCAGTGGTAACAGCTCACTAGAGACTGCAAGGATTCTGGGTTTTTCTGTATTTAAATGATTGGCTTTTCACCCCTACTAAGCGTCTACTGCTTCTAGCCTTACATTACACCCTACAGCTAGCAAAAAGCTTAATAAACAAAGAAAAGTCCAAATTGATACCTACTCAAAATCTAGAATTCATAGGAGCAACTTTCGACACTCAGTCTTGCTTAGTCGCCCTTCCACTTCACAGGCTGCAAAGACTAAGGTCTCAACTCCAGGTGATACTCTTTCAGGACAAGATCTCAGCTCGCGCAGTCCATCAGCTACTAGGATCAATGGCAGCATCGATTTACTATAGTTCCTCTAGAAAGACTACACATGAGACTCCTACAGTGGCTCCTAGCATCACAGTGGTCCCTTTAACTCATCCTATGTCCTTTCTGATCCGCATAACAAATTGATGCAAGCTAGACTTAAATTGGTGGATGAAACCAGAAAAGGACCTATGGAGTCATCTCTTCTCACCCTCTCAGCCCAAGGCCATAGTGACCATGGACGCATCCCTGATGGGGTTGGGGGGGCATTGCCAGGAAAAGACAGTCCAAGGCACTTTGGTCCCATGTGGAGGTCAACCTGCATGTAAGTGTTCTAGAGCTGAGGGCTCTGCTTTTAGTGTTGCAAGCATTCCAATCTGTCCTCCCGTCAGGGACAATTGCTATCCAGTTGGAGAACATGTCCGAAGTCTGGAATATCAACAAACCGAGGAACCTAATCCTACTCGTGTCTTGAAGCCATGAGAATTTTGCAATGGGCGATATCTTCCAACCGCTTTCTTATAACAACATACATTCCCGGGGATTCCAACGTGATTGCAGACAAGCTGAGCAGATGCATTCTCCTGCCTCACGAGTGGTCCCTCAATCTTGTCATAGCAGCGAAGATCTTCAGCTGCTGGGCCAGCCTTGCTGTGATTTATTCACGTCCTCCGCAAACCACAAATGCACCAGCTACTTTGCCCTAATCCCCCTTCTGGGGGAGTCCCCAAAAGACACTTTAATGTACGATTGGCCCGCAGGACGACTTTATGCTTTTCCTCCTCTTCCTCTAATCCCACAATTCATTAAAAAAGCTCTTAGGTTGAGAAGCAGAGTAATCCTCATTGCACCTTATTGTCCCCGACAAGTTTGGTTTCCCTTCCTTTGGCCTCACCTAGTCACTGACCATGGATGCTGGATCCAACTCCGGAATTGCTGTTGCACCCGCAAGGATTGATCCATCCAAACATATAGAGTCTCAAGTGGACAGCTTGGTTCCTCCACTTGCAGTAATTGCCAGGCAGAATAATCTATCCTCCCCTTTACGAAACATTATTTTGGCTTCCCATAAACCATCCACCAGGAAACTTTATCTCAGCGAATGGAAAAGATTCATAGTTTGGTCTCGAGAGAAAAGACTAGACCTCTTTTTGGCTTTGGTTAGTTCTGTACTGGACTATTTATCAAATCTCTGCCATTCGGGAGCGGCAGCTTCCACTATTCGAGTGCACCTGGTGGCTATGTCAAACTTCTACAATGGCTTCCAGAACCCCTCTTTGATATCTCACTGTTTCTGTAAGACCTTTTTGAAAGGCATCACACATACTAGACCACCCTTCAAGGAACCAGTCGAACCTTGGAATTTGACACTAATTCTGCAGTCTTTGACTTGTCCTCCCTTTGAGCCTGCTGACACTTGTGATATGAAGTGTTTAGCCTGAAAAACTGTTTTCTTGGTAGCAATTACCTCGTCAAGGCGAATATCAGAACTACAGGCTTTGTGCATAAAGCACCTTTGTATGTTTTTCCATAAAGACAGAGTATCACTTCGGACTAACACCTCCTCCTTGCCCAAAGTTTTGGATTTGACTCTTAATCAGTCAATTGACCTGCCAGTCTTCTCCAATTTTTCTAATAAAGGAGAATGTCAGAATTTGCTGGATGTGCATAGACAGTTAAGTTCCTACTTGGACAGGACTAAATCACTACGAAAATCTGACCAATTATTCTTATCCTTCTCAGAACCAAAATTGGGAAAACCTGTTTCTAAATTAACTTTAGCTAAATGGCTGAGAGATTGTATTTCCTTTGCTTACCAACAAAACAAAGTCCTTTTACCAGCTAAGGTCAAAGCACATACAACCAGATCAGTTGCAATATCTGTTGCCTTCCATTCAAGAGCTTCTGTGCTTGACAGTTGTGCAGCAGCCACATGGGCTACTCTTCATAAATTTATCACTCATTACAAATTGGACTTTGTCTCCAGGGGGAGAGCATCCTTTGGCTCAGTGGTGCTCAGGAATATCCTTTCATAGGGCCTCCCAGGACATAAAGTAGCTAGGGACTCTGTCCTGTCAGTCATGAATGAATGAAGATTAACAACATCAGATAAAGAAGTTATTTTCTTACCATAACATTCCATCTGTGTTGTTGATCTTCATTCATTTATTACAACCCATCCTACTACCCCATCTGAATGACTCCTGGAGGTTTGGATTTGGTCCTAGGTTCATGATGGGGAATTTGCTCAGACAAAGCCTCCACTTTTTTTTTCTTGTGGGAAAACTCGATCTGAGGTGATAGAGAAGGGGCACTGTGGCTAAGCTTAGCTTGACAGTTTTTTTTGCTGGCTTGAGCTTGTTGTAACGGCTGAGTCGGTTACGATGATGGAACTGATACCCATCAGTCATGAAAGAATGAAGATCAAAAACACAGATGGAAAGTTATGGTAAGAACATAACGTCTTTTTTTTATTACTTTTGGGGGCCTGGAGTAAGTGTTTTAAAATTCGTTTCACTTTATTTTTTGATGGAAAAACACAACCTTTTTGATATCTGTTTCATTGACTACTGCTGCCAGATATCCTTTGGATTCAGGTGTTATTTTTGGCTTCACCATTGAGCATCCTATCAGTTTTTAATTTCTTCCTTTTTACAGCCATAAAAGAAAAAGCTTTATAAACCGCTTTTTCCACTTTAGCAAGTTTCTGAATTGTCTCTGATACATAAGAGTGACTCTGCTGTCGGCACTTCTGGTTCCTCAGCCCATTCATCTTTTTTCCTTTTTCCACTCTGGTATAGTCCTTACGACCAGCAAGGGCTGGGGTTTATACACTTCCTCATCTGCTGCTGGAGTGCCGTTGGTAGGCATGGGAGACCCACATATGTTGGTCTTGGAAGAAGGACCAGGGAATACTCCTTTGCTTAGCCAGACTGGAAATTCCTGTCCCAAGGGACATTTTGCTTGTCAAAGGTAGGTCTGCTTCTTCAGAAATTCCTGTTGAATAGAAATTAAAAGTAAGGCAGATATCTTCATCTGACTCATTTACCTGGAATTGGAGTGATTTGTTTGGCTTGGTTCAGGGCTTAGTTCATTCTCCTAATCCTTCCAGTTCTTGTGTTTGTAGTGGAACAAAAAAAGGGATTCCTTACTGTTTGGGAATGTTCACTGATTTGAACAACAAAATAATTGAGGGTACAACCGTTTTCTCTCTTCAGGTTTCTGATTATGATTCTGAGGAGCATGTGGCTTCTGACGGTCCCTAGGAAGGTTTTTCTTTTTCTGAAACATTTCTCAAAAACAAATTAATTGTTCAATAGGAACATAATGATTTTCCGCTGTCTTTAAAGAAATATGACTTATTGGAAATAGAATTTCTGAACCTGCTCCGTTTCCTTGTGTTCTACTAGCATTGGAAGATGTGTTTTGTTTATAGCGTGCAACTTACCTGGCCGCTAGTCTGCTTGCCTCCACGAAAGTAGGTGGATTGTGTAAAGTTCATCAATGTTATAAGTTTTGATGTGAAAGTGTTCAATCTCGCTGTTTGTTCTTACACACGGGTTCGGAGCCGATCCTCGGCACCGAGTCGGCCGCATCGCAAAGCTCTGCATCTTAGAGAAGCTCGAGACCATACTATATCCCATAATCCTCCCTGCTATCCCTCAGATCTAGTTTGCCATTGCAACAGATTGGTCGAGGAGAGCTCGGGCCAGAGAGAGAAATTTAGTTTATCGATCAGATAAGCAATATTTTGTAAAAAAATTTTTTGTCAATCTACCTTAGATAGAGTAGTACGTGTGTGTGTGTGTGTGTGTGTGTGTGTGTGTGTGTGTGTGTGTGTGTGTGTGTGTGTGTGTGTTTTGATAGATATCCCTTAGATATACATATATATATATATATATATATATATATATATATATATATATACATACATAGATAGATAGATATATATATATATATATATATATATATATATATATATATATATATACAGACATAGGTTTTTAGCTACGGCCTTCTTGTTTCTGTCAGGAATCTGACATTTTCTTACCAGTGTTAGTTTATATAGTGTTTGTAGTGTAGTGGTTCTCTTAGATATATAGATATATAGATATATATATATATATATATATATATATATATATATATATATAGATATATAGATATATATATATATATATATATATAGATATATATATAGATATATATATAGATATATATATAGATATATATATATATAGTTACTGTTAGCTTTATTATCTTGTATCTATACTATTATTGTAGTCACTGTTTTAGTGTTGTTGACTTGTATTGTGTACCATGTCAGAGAAAGCTAAATCCGGCTTTGAGATGTCAGTGTGGACAGAAAATGTCCATCACTGACAATCATGCTTCCTGCGTCTACTGCCTTGGCCCTCTCCATTTGCAGGAGGACTGCTCCATCTGTCATTCCTTTAGTGGGAGGGTCATGACAGAGAGGCGCAGGAAGCTGATTGACAGGGGCTTACTTAAGCCTGACTTCCAGGAGGCCTTGGAGAAGTCCGACCAAGCTTCTAAGTCTTCGAAGGGGTCAAAGATGTCGGAGCCAATGTCATTGGCTCCGAGCTCATCTTCCAAGATTCGTTCGCCGGTTCCACAGACCTCGGGGCTGAGCATCTAACGGTTATCTTTCACTGAGCCCCAGGTCTTGGAACCGGTGTCTGAGCTGCCTCCACCGTCGATTCTTCGGTCGGTGCCATCTTTGTCTCCTTCGACCCGGTGTTCCAGACCATTATCCAATACTGATGTGGATCGTGTCGTACAAAAACTAATGGAAAACACGGCCCTGTCCAAGCTGATTGCGGTTTCGTCCCAGTTGGTGTCGAAACTGGAAGGCCTCCTCCTTCGAGACTCATCCAGTCTTCGGAGCCGGGAGAGGATGAAGCGATGATAGTGGAGCCCTCGGTGCCGAATCCGTCCATTGCGCGATCGACGCCATTGACTTTGACTCCTTTGGAGCCCGTAGGGGAGTCGCAGAGCTGACTATCTCTCCTTGGTTCCAGGACCGAGAGTCATACCGATTTTTTTGGTGCCGACTCTCCCTCTCGGGGCCTCAGCGCTAATAAGGATTCTAGGACTATGGACAGATATGGGAAGCGCGTTTTTAGTTCAGCGACTTTTTCCATACGTTCGCTAAACTACTTGACACATTTTACACGACTGCAGAGGGATCTCATTAAGGAACTGGGAGATACCCTCCAGGGTAACACAGATGCTGCTGTCTCAGACAAGGTGACAGCACAACCTAACACCCTTACTTCAATAGCAAACTCATCCATGAGGCTCATCTCATATGTGGCCGAAGGATCGAGTAGAGCTGCAGCTTCAGAGATTGCTCTCCGTAGACAATCCTGGATGTGGCTGTGCTCCTTTGCGGAAGCCTTCAAGTCTTCCTTTGCCATGCCCCCTTTGATGGTGCCACGCTGTTTGGGCCCAAAGTAAAGGAGACTCTAAGTCGGTGTGAAGAAGAGGGGAAGACCCTGTCTGCTGTTGGGGTCAGTTTTTTCGCTCCAACTAGACCGTTCCCCAAAGGGCAACGAAGCGGAAAAATGTGGTTCCGTAAGACTCTGGGATCTTTCCAAGCCACACAGGGTGATGCCCCCTCCAGAGGCAGAGGAGGGGGAAGAAATGGAAGACGCCATCCTGGCGGCAGAGGGGGTCCGCAAAATCGGGGCAACAGGGATACCGTCCCTGGGAAGCCCTTCCAGCACTCCTGAGTGGAGGCCCGACTGTCCTGCTCTGGAGGCAGTCGGGGGTCACTTGGCTTTATATCCCACAGGCCTGGCTAAATCTTACCTCGGATTCTTGGGTAAAAAGCATAGTAACCAGAGGATACAAAATTCCCTTTACGTCCACCCCACCTCAACAAAAGAGATTTCCAGATGTGCCACCCCATCTGCGAGATCCAGCAGCTGTAGAAATTTCAAAGCTGCTCAAAAAAAGAGTCATCCAGCCAGTCCCGGCGGACCAAAGAGGATCCAGAACTTACTCAAGGTTTTTTTTAGTTCCAAAAAAGACAGGGGACTGGAGACTGATTTTGGATCTCACAAAACTCAACACCTTCGTAAGGAAGGAAAAGTTCCGGATGGTCACGCTTCAGTCGATCCTTGCCTTCTTACAGAAGGACGATTGGATGTGCTCGATAGATCTCAAGGACGTGTACTACCACATCAAAATGGCCAGGCCATCCAGAGATTACCTGTGCTTCTGGCTGGGAGCCAGTCATTTCAGTTTCGAGCTCTCCCCTTTGGTCTCACCTCAGCCCCCAGGGTGTTCACCAAATGCATGGCAGTAGTGGCGTCTCACTTGAGACGACAAGGATTCCGAATGTTTCCGTATCTAGACGACTGGCTCCTCACCGCCACCACCAAGCATCGTCTTGTACACAGTCGACCTTTGTTCCAATTAAGGAATTTCAGTCACTTTCGAAAAATCTGTCTTATCGCCCCCGCAGCATATCTCATTTATCGGGGCAGATCTGGATACAAGGTTAACACTGTTAAAGCTTCCTCCACTAAGAGCGTCAGCCCTCAAAGAACAGGTTCTGCTTCTTCTTCAGAACAGGAAAGCCCCGGCCAAGCTAGTGTTAAAGGTTCTGGGACTGATGGCAGCGTCTCTGATTGCAGTTCCCATGGGCAGATTGCACATGAGGGTCCTCCAATGGCTGCTTTTCGCGCAATGGTCGTTCCAGCAGCTACCCTTATCACACGAGATACTAATAACAGACTCTTGCAAACAAGATCTTTCATGGTGGGGAACAGTCATGATCTCACAATGGGTCGCCCGTTTGTCCTATCCAACCCGATGGCCACAATAACCACGGACGCTTCTCTTTTAGGGTGGGGGGGGACTTTTTCTGGGAAGAACGGTCCAAGGGGAATGGTCCAATCTGGAGTACAACGTGCACATCAATGTTCTGGAGTTGAGGGCGGTGTTCCTAGCGTTGCAACACTTCCAAGCTCTCTTACCTCTGGGAACAGTGGCAGTTCAGACGGACAACATGTCTGGTCTGGTACATAAACAAACAAGGGGGAACCAGGTCTTACCCATTATGCAGAGAGGCCATGAGAATTTGGAAATGGGCAGAGTCCACGGGTCGCTTTCTAGTGGTAACGCACATCCCGGGGTCATCCAACGTTATTGAGCAGAGCCATCCTGTTACCTCACGAGTGGTCCCTCAAACTGCAAGTGGCAGAAAGGATCTTCCGCAGATGGGGCCAGCTTTGCTGCGATCTGTTCCCATCCCCGTTGAATGCCAAATGCAGAAGCTACTTTGCCCTTCTACTCCCTCCGGGGGGTGTTCCCAGGGATGCTCTCGTGCACGATTGGCCCCCGGGTCTCTTGTATGCAATCCCTCCTGCCCCATCGAGTCCCAAATTTCTACAGAAAGCCAGGAACCTGGAAAGGACGATAATCCTCATAGCGCCATTCTGTCCTCGGCAGATATGGTTCCCCTTTCTTCGAGCCCATCAAAGGGAGGAACCTTGGATTCTGGACCCAGTGCCAGATCTATTGACTCATTCGTCGGGAGTTCCTCACCCATCCCTTCAATCCCTCAAACTGACAGCTTGGCTGCTCTGCTTCCCTGTAGCCAGGTCAGACCTTCTCTCTCCTGCGGTTCAGCACATTCTGGTTGCCTCTCATAAAGCCTCCACCAGAAAGCTTTACAGGAGCAAATGGAAACGCTTTGTATGTTGGGCGTCAGATCAACACATAGATCCCTTGGTAGCTCCACTTCACAAAGTTCTGGAATTCTTATCAATACTCTTTCACGAAGGGGCCTCTACCTCCACCTTAAGAGTACAGTTGGCGGCCATATCTAACTTTCATATTGGTGAAGGGGGCTCTTCTATTATGTCTCACAGGCTTTGCAAGGCTTTTATGAAGGGAACTTTCCACCTTTGTCCACCCATTCGGGAGCCCTTTTTCCCATGGAATTTGAACTTGTTGTTGTCGCAACTGTTACTGCCCTTTGAACCAGCTTCATCCTGCCTCCTAAAGTTCTTGTCGTGGAAGACACTATTTCTTGTTGCTGTCACTTCATCTCGAAGAGTCTCAGAGTTACAAGCATTATCAGTCAGGCCACCGTACTTGATCTTCCACCCAGATAGAGTTTCCTTGCGCACAAACCCGTCATTCCTCCCCAAGGTATGTTCTGTCCTAAATATCAACCAATCCATAGAGCTCCCCACGTTTTTCAAGAATCATTCAAACAAATTGGAATATATGCTGCACAAATTGGATGTATATAGGCAGCTGAGATTTTACTTGGACAGGACTAAAGATCACAGAAAGTCAGATCAGCTGTTCGTTTCGTTTGCAGACAACAAAAAGGGTATAGCAGTCACGAAACGTACCTTATCTAAATGGCTTTCCGATTGTATAGGCTTTGTGTATTCTATTTCGAATCGGCCACTACCTTTCAAGCCTAAGGCTCATTCTACTAGGGCTGTTTCCACTTCCTTAGCTCATGCAGCTCGCTTACCATTGGACATGATTTGTGCAGCAGCAACATGTGCTAAACCTTATACATTTATCACTCATTATAAAGTGGACAGGACTTCCAAGGACAGGACATCCTTTGGTTCCACTGTGCTCAGGAACGTTCTTCCAGGAGTCACCCAGGATGACAGAGCTAGGGACGCTACCCGTGTGTAAGAACAAACGGCGAGATTGAACACTTTCACATTTAGAAGTTATGTACTTACCATAACGTTCCATGTGAGGTGTTCATCTCGCCTTTGTTCTTACATTCCCTCCCTTTCCCTCCGCACACATTATGGAAGAACGGGTAAGCTTAGAGTCTGGTCGGGATTTTTCCCTTTTCTTGGGTTCATTGCTCTATGTCCCCAGTGGGATATAGTTCACCACCCATAAGGCATTAGATGTTATAGTCAGAAGGTGTTCCTGGATAGCCGTGTGAATGTGAAGGTCTTAGACGAAGTTGCCTATTAGCAGTCTGGTTTCTTGAAAACTAGGTCTGAGGGATAGCAGGGAGGATTATGGGATATAGTCTGGTCTCGAGCTTCTCGAAGATGCAGAGCTTTGTGATGTGGCCAACTCGGAGCCGAGGATCGGCTCCGAACCTGTGTGTAAGAACAAAGGCGAGATGAACACCTCTCATGGAACGTTATGGTAAGTACATAACTTCTAATTTTCTAACCCCAAATTAGAGCCAGCAGTGATTTCACTTGTAAACCCAGCTGCTGCTAAACATTTGATTAATGCCATTCCCCCCCCCCCCTTCTTTGCAAGGCTGGGAAAGCATTTGAAAAATTTGGGGAAAAAGTGTATTCTTCTGTAACACCTATTTTTATAATTCTTAGTTGTCAACACTTATGTTAAAGTCTTTGCTTGCCTGTTTTGAGAATGGAATGAATATTACTGCATCTTTTCCCTGATCTGAGTAATCGTACTGCTTCTGTATCTCAGGTGGCTGCTCACACTTTGAAATGTGCTTATGATTCAGGTGAGTCCTTCAACAGCTGCTACTACTGGAAATATTACGAAGAGATTTGCCTGGTTGTTGGCTTTTGGCTTTTCCTGGTTAGGGGTCGCCACAACTGAACTCCGGTCTGCTAATGATTGGCAGTAGATTTTGATGAACGCCGAGGTGCCAGCTCGACGTTCAACCTTCAGCGAAGGCACACCCATTTACGCATGTCTTTCGAATGCCCACCCAACCGTGGGGAGGACATGCAGAATCCACACAGAAGGCACTTCCCACACTGCAGCCGAGAATCAAACGGGAGAACCTCTTTCTGCGAGGCAACGATGCTACCGCTGCATATTCAAAATCACTTTCATAGGTGTTTGCTCGACTAATGACCACAGGGGCCTCTTTAAGCCTAGCCATGCATCCCAAATCACTGAATACATTCTGATATCCTTGATAAGTGTAAGCAGGGCCTTAGGAGGTGAAATAATTACAAGTAGGGGCCTGGGGGATGAATCACTTACAGGCTACTATATCCATTAGAGACGTAGGTGCCAAACCAGGGATGAATTTCCTGTTCCCCTTCCAATTCTCCAAGTTACATTTGAACTGTGTAAGGGAGGACCTCTGCTTCACATGAATGGGGAGCCTGTTCCAGAGAAGGGGTAGCCTCTAGGATGCATACCTGTCTCTCCAGCAGGTCCTATTTATATCACAGACAAGGTCTAAGTCTTTAGAACAGGAAATTCTGGTGCCGTTTGTTTTGTTGATATGCAGGAGGTCCGTCAGAGTGAGGTCTGACAATGGCTTATATGCCAGTCATAGATCTCCCGTCAACAACCTGTAGGAGACGGAATACAGGGATAGGGCCAGTGGTCTGCATAGGACAGGTTACTTGTACCCTATATTCTTTTTAGTGAGGAACCTCTGTGGATGTTCCATTTCTTGGATATGCCTGGTTAGTACATACCAAAGGGTGCATTATCCTCCGTGATGGGTCTGAATGCCAAATACAGTTGAACAATAACTTTGTTGGACCTAGATGCCATACCTTTTGTTTATAAGTTGCACAACATGGAATGATTTCCTCACTACTGTAAGACACTTGGTTAAAGGCTAGATTACTGTTTATGTTTGTCCCCAAGTCCCTGAGAATTGGGTCAGCTCTTAGGGATATGTTGTCAATATGATAGTTACTAGGGGTTTCTTGGCATTTAGTTTTAGTCCATAGCTCTGGCACCATTTGTTTGTCTGTGTCAGCCCTTCGTGGAGAATATTTTTGTTGGTGGCTGAATTCAGTGCTCCGTCCTAATGTGCCATCTGCAAATTTATTCAGCCAGAGGCCATTGATGTTGGTCTTGACTTCAGAGAAGTAAATGCCAAAAATGAGCAGTCCAAAGACTGATCCCTGAGGGACTCGGCTCATGCTTGGTTTCTTCATAGAGGTAGACTCCCCAATTCTAACTTCCTGGGTCCTGTCTGTGAGCCAGCTGGCTATCCACTGGGTGACATAATAGTTTGTACGCAACCTCTTAAACAGTGCCTGAGGGGGTGATTGTGTCTGATGCCTTGGCCAGGTAAAGATAGGCAGTGTGAACCATTTTGTAATCATCCATTACTTTGGAGAACTTCTCAAAGAAGTCCACCAGGTTGAGTAGGTATGAATTGCCCTTGATGAAACCAGTCTAGGTTGGGTCCAGTGTTTGAAGGTTTCCTATGTCATTGATCATTCCTGTGATTCTTTCCATAGCTTTGCATATAAGACTAGTGAGACTTATGGGTCTGTAGTTTCCAGGTTCTGTAGATGGCCCACCTTTATGCAAGGGGGATGACTGTTGCTGTTCTCCATTCATGAGGCACAAAGCCTGTTTGGAGGGTAGGCTTAAAAAAGCAATTTCAGAGGGCCTGATTGTGTTTCATGATATTCAGAAGGAATCCTGGTATATTGTTTGGGCCCACTGATGCAGTCGTCTTCGCCTTAGCGAGAGCATTCAGGACCTGTTCCCTGGTGACAGCAGGGGGAGTTGTATTTGATAGCATTTCCTGAGAGAGATTTGATGGGGAGAGAGGGGTAAAGTTGTAGCTGAATTAAATCAGTAGGTTTGCTATATCTTCTGCCTCAATATATCTGGCTCCATTTACAATGACTTCTGCACACAATTGTCTATTGCCTTTGAAGTTGCGGACTTGGCTAAAGAATACCTTGTGGTTGTCCTTGGCCTGGGAGTCGGAATTTACCTCAAATTTGGCTTTGATGGACTTTATTTGTCCTCTGAGTTTGCTTAGTTTTCGAATGCTTTTATATGGCAGGGTGCTGCACCTCTTAGTTTTTGCCATGATTTTCTTCCTTCTGTTATTCAACCTATTGATGATGTGATTCCACCAGGGTGGCTTGTTTTTTTTGAGGTAGTTCTGTACTTCTTGCTGGTGGGTACAGCTGCCTCTGTGCAGCTATTAACATGCTTGTATAGGGTTTTTGTGAACAGTTCTGTGTAGGCAGCAGTGTTCTCAGGGTTTATAGGGACCTGAAATTTTGCCAGGTTATCACTTGATTGTAGGAAGTTAGCCTTAGAGTAGTTCCTGAATATTCCAGGGTTTGCTGGGCTTCCAGGATTTATTTTCACTTCAAAGGTGACCATTTTTTGGTCTGACCTAACCAGAGAAGGCATTACACTAGGGCGTGTGCAGAGCACTCCCAAATAAATGAGGACCAGATCCAGTATGAGTGCACGTCTTGCTGGTCTGTTAACAGTCTGGTGCAGGGAGTTTGTGTGTACAAACTCCAGGAATATCTGTGCTTGTACATGTGGTGCTGTATGATTCCCAGTTGATAAATGGGTAAGTGAAGTCGCCCATGAGTGTGGTTTTTGGGTTGGATGGTGAGTGTTTCCAAGTACATGGTAAGGGTTACTTGGGTCATAGAGGGGGACCTATAGCTTGCAAGAAAGTTTTATTGAATTTTGTCTATAGTAATTTGAACATGGTGAACCTAAAGCCCATTCTCCTGTTTGACTAGCCTTGCGATGTATTTATTTTTGATGTAAATCAAGACACCTCCACCCTTAGTCCCTGTCTACATAGTAGCTGGTGTAAACAAGTGGAAGCCATTATAACCTTGTACTGTCGATGTGCTCTCCACAGCTTTAAAGCTTGTCTCAGTGACTGCACAGACGTCAGCATTTTCTAAGGTGAAGAGAGCTTCTAGGGAGTCAATTTTTTTTTTGTTTAGACTTCTTGAGGATTTTAATGCTGAATTCTTTTTATTTAAATGTTATGTTAATAGAGAATGAGTTAGTCTTTGGACTATATGTTGCTGAGAGAGGGAAGCTGATGCAGGTGAATTCCACAGATATTTATTTATTTATTATTTTGTAGTTTGTAAAGGGGTATAATGCTACCTCTAACTTTTTATAAAAAGCAAAATAAACGGACACAGCAAGCTGCTAGTAAGCAAACATTTAAAACACCATGACCGGGAGGATTCAAGAAGAAAGGAGGACTCCCCCACACTAGAATAAAGGGCAGTCTAACAAGTCTGACTGTCTTCAGAATCACTCCTCTTCCCCACCCAGGCAAGCCTCTAATACTTCCCAAAAATAAGATGGCAGTGGGAATTTCCCCATCATTTTCTGGGGGATTGCTCCTCCTCCTCTCTACCCCAATATCATTCAGTGTCTCATAACTCGGATGGTGATTGATGCTGTTTTCATATAGGATAAATTTTTTGTTTTAATCCACTAATGTTTCTGGTGTCAAAGAAAGAAGCTTCATTCAGCAGTGGCTATCACTTCTTTTGGAAATGGGTAATAGTTACCGCAAGCTTCCTCACAAACAAGACCTTTTCGCAGTAGACAGGGGTGTTTGATGCATCCCAACTCTAGACCACTGCAGGTGACTGCCTGGATGATTTAGTCTGAATAACTTTTAGGCACCTATTTTCTGAAGATTTCCAGCAGCTGTTAAAGGAGGCAAAAAGACCTGCTATTAGGAAATTGTGTATTGGCAGCAAGTTTCTAGGTGGTGCTAAGACAAGAACCAGGACCCTTTTAAGGCTAGTGTTTCTATGGTTCATCATTATTGTTGTAAGTTGTTGTACCCTGGCCTGTTTTACTCCTGCATCAAGGTTTAGCATGTCTGCTCATGGATGTTAAATACCGTGCCTTCTAGAAAAAAGATGGCTCCTCCTCCGGAGTTCTTTGCCTTGGGGTAAAAAAAAAAAACTCTTACCTATAAACTCTTGCTCTATTTGAACCAGTTTATCCTGTTGAGTTCAGATTCTTAACATGGAAAGCAGTTTTGCTGATTGCTCTGACATCTGCCAGAAGAGCTTCTGAGTTGCAAACTCTTATGATGGATCTACCTTATCTAATTTTCCACAAAGTTATGGTTTCCTTAAGATCTAATCCTTCTTTGTGGCTAAAGTGGTATTCTAATGTACTTTGAGCCAGACTATTCATCTCCCTGTCTTCTTTCCAGACCCTAAAAACAAGGGGGAGAGAGGATACTTCTTACTCTTGATGTTCACAGATAGCTCAAAGTTTGTCTTGGAGGAACTACAATTTTCAGGAACTTTAAGCAGTTGTTTCCTATAAAGTTAAAAAGAAAGGACAACCTGTGTCAAACAGTCTGTATCCACATGGTTGTCTTATGCCGTTACCTTTTGTTACACACACCATGACAGGATAGTTTCAGGCAGGGTCAGGGGCACACTTCCAGGTTCTTGGCTTCATCTGTGACTTTCTGAAAAGGATTGGATTCTGGAAATATTCTAGAAGAGGCAACATGATTCTCTGTATGCATCTTTACAAAGCACTACACACTAGATTCCTTCTCCAGATCTAGGATGTGCTCTGCTAGAGTATTCACCAGTGGCTCCTGGACGTTTATTTTTCCTGTTCCCAGTCAAAGTTATGGTAGTCCTACCAAGCAGCCAACACTACTACAGTGGTGATCAAATGATGAACATAGAATAGTTATGGAAGTGAACTTACCATAACAGTAGATGTTTGAATATTTACTGCTGCAGTAGCTGCTCCCTCCCTCTACCCTCCTAATTTTGTATATTTTTGTTGGCAGGGTGAGGAGCTTTGTTTATTTTTCTAGCATTGATTCTTTCGTGGCTCTGGCCACCCTCTCTTAGTTGGCCTGAAAGCTGTGAAGGGCTTGGCACCCAACCTCTCTCAGTTGGCATGATCTCTGCTCGAGATGATTAATGGTTTGGGCACATGAAAGGTGTCCTTAAGCTTTAGAAGCTGCCTGACTGTTATATACTTAGTAGCTAAGGCTACCACAGCATTGCTCATTTCAACAGCTACTGTAATGGCAAAATTACTTACACAGCTGTACTTTTTCTTGAGTGCATTTGATGTTGAAAGGAGAAAGATTGATTTTCAAAGGTAAGTGTGTGTTTTGGATGCAAACTGAAAGTTTTTAATTTTAATCTTAATAATATTACGTCACCGACAATATCAGCATGTACTACAACAGCTAACTCCCTACTAATAGCACAACTCAATATAAGAAGTTTAAATAATAAAACTCATCACCTACATTCACTTCTTGACTTACATGCATTCGACATACTATGTCTTACTGAAACGTGGCTAAAACCCTCTATTCAAGATCAGGAAATCACCCCTCCTGGCTATAATATACTTAGATGCGACCGCATAAATAAGAAAGGTGGAGGCGTAGCTATTCTCTATAAATCTAATCTCCAAATCACTCTCTACAATGAACTTCCATCACTTGACTCCAAAGCGAAATATTATCTATCAAACTAAGCATCAACAATAACAAATCAATTTATCTCATTTGTATGTACCTTCCCCCTGGAAATAATACTCATATCCTAGAAAACTTACTTAGTTCACTTTCTAGCCAACTACCTCAGGAAACCATAATACTTGGTGATTTCAACATTGACTGGATGACCTGTTCATCCCAACACCCCACCAGCCATATAAATCTTTATGGCTTCTCTCAATTAATTAACACTCCAACTAGAATCCATGAACCCACAAAAAAAGAAACAACTCTTGACTGGATCCTTACTAATAACCACCTAAACAAGTACTCTCCAGGAACTCTTCCCGATAATATTAGTGACCATATGCTCACATATGTTATTAGACAAAAGTCGCATAACCCAACTACCCATAAACTTAAGGTGTCTCACTCAAACAAATTCTTTAACCCAGATAAGTTTCTGGCGGAATTGAAAGCATGTGACTGGTCTCCAATGACTACCCTTGAACTAAACGAAGCAGTGGCTTACTTTAATACCAACTTTCTACAAATCCTTGACTATTATGCTCCTATTCGCTCTACTAGGATAAGGACCAAATCAGCCCCATGGCTTACTAAACAAACTAAACAAAAAATGCACCTTAGAAATAAAATATGGGCTAAATGGAGAACTACCAAATGTACATCTGATCACCTACTCTTTAAGCAATTAAGAAATGCCACTAAGAAAGATACTCTTTCAGATAAAAAGGATTACTATCTTCACATACAACAAACTAGTCAGCATTCCTCTCAAATTCTGGTCAGGTATTAACAAACTTCTTAAACCAGGACATTCAACTACTCCTATCCCTTCAGGCTTTAATCTCAATAACTCCACTCTGATCCCAGATGCCTTTAACAAGTACTTTACAGAAGCCATTCAAACACTAGCTAATTCATTACCCTCTTCTACTACCTCCTTACCTAATACCTCTAACATTTCATCTAATGTCTTTAACATTCAACCAGTGCCTACATCACTTATTTATAAGCTTCTCAAGAAACTTAAACCTTGCACCCCATCTGCAGACCAACTCCCATCAGAATACCTACAAATTGCTGCAAAAGCTATTGACTACCCCATATCCATTCTTATTAATAGGACTATCTCTGAAGGAAAAATACCCACCCTATGGAAAATATCTCATATAATACCTCTACATAAAGGTGGCTCCTCTATCGAGCTCTAAACTTTAAGCCCTATTGCCCTACTCTCCCCATTAGCAAAGATCATGGAAAGATGCATACATAAACAAATTCTTAACCACCTTCTACAAAACAAACTTCTAGCCAATAGTCAACATGGCTTTAGACCTTCCCACAGTACTACAACTGCCCTCCTTTCCTTCTCTGATGCCATAAATAATAATAGGAACAACAATCTTTTCTCATCAGCTCTATTCCTAGACCTGTCAAAGGCCTTTGACATGGTTAACCATAATATACTTCTTGACAAACTAAATCTCTATTCACTTGGCTCACATACTCTCCAATGGTTCAGGAGTTACCTCCAAAATAGGCAACAAGCAGTGCTATGGGACAACAACCTATCCTCCTTACTCCCAGTAAACATTGGGGTTCCACAAGGCTCAATCCTAGGTCCCCTTCTTTTCTCTTTATTTATCAATGACCTTCATTTGAATATACCCCAAGCCATCTGCATTCAATATGCTGATGACTCAACTCTTATTTGTGCTGCCAACAATGTTTCCTCCCTCCAGTCCCTCACCCAAATAGTCTTCCATAATGTTGAAAAATGGTTTATGGAACTCTCCCTCCTTCTTAATCCCAAAAAAACAAAACTTCTTCTCTTTACCCCTACACACAAATCACCAACACCTTTCTTCACTATCTCCTCTAACAATGCTACCTGTATTAGCCCAGATATGACCACTCGCCTATTAGGTGTAACTATTGACAATCATCTTAATTTTGATGACCACATTAACAACACCATCAAATCAGTTAACAAAAAAATCGGTACTCTCTACAGAATTAAACCCTTTCTTACCCCATCTGCTAGAAAAACTGTGGCCCAGAGCCACCTGATCTCCACCCTTTTCTATGCCTCTGCTATATATACAAACTTGTCTAAAAACAACATCACCAAACTTTCTACCTGCTACAATAGTATTACTAGATTCATTACTGCTACCCCTTTTAGAACCCACCATTGTTTTAACCTCAAGCAACTAGATTGGTTAGAACTCTACAACCATTTACTCTATCAACAATTAATTATCATTCATAAGACCCTTTTTTACCCGGATGCTACCCCTAGCCTTACAAAACTGATTTCACCTTATAAAAACCTAGCCACACTACGATCGGCTAATAAACTCCTTGTAGCCTTAACCAAATCGAGGAATAAAGCTGGGGACTCATTATTTTCAAATGCTGTCGGGAAAATCTGGAATCAACTACCTCAGGAAATAGCAAACCTAGACTCTACATCCCTTTTCAAAAGACATATCAAAGAACATCTCAAAACTCAATGGCTATGTCCTTGTACTAATCCTGACTGAAATTACTCCTCCACTACTCCCAACTTCCCCCCCTTTCTTTTCCCAACTTTCCCACTATAAAACTAATTTTTAATGTAGACAGATTTATCTTTGAGATTGTCTCAAACATTTTTTTTTCTCTTTTTCTCTAGCACATCTTGAATGTTGTTTAGTATCTAACTGTAGAATGTTGCTTACCTTGTAATTTTATTGTTAACCAACTATTTTTCTGAAAGATTATGGTTCTGCTTTTTTGGTTTTTGTGTTTTCGCTAAATTCATACAAATGTCCACCTTTGTACTTATTGTATTTTGCTTATTATGTTTTATTGTTAATGATTGTTTTACTTCTTGTAATTGGAGCTTTTCTCCCCGGGCCTCTACTGAAAACGGATATTTGTCCAGCTAGACTAGCCCGGTCACCAAATGTAAAATAAAATAAAAAAAATAAATTCTGCCTTATGTGGTTGGAGCATTTCTGAGAGTTTGGCTTTCTACCACCACTGCGCCACTTTTCAAATGCATACTAACCCTGCACCTTACCTTGGAAAAAACTTTTCTGTAACTCTGCCGTTACACAAGACCAGCTCAGACACTCGTCTGCCAACACATATGCAGAACACTAAAACTGTCCCCTTACTCTGACTCTAATTTGCAAACACCTGTACAGGCGCACACATCCCTTTCACCAACGCCTTTACCTTTGTCAACATTCTTAACTGTTGTTAAAATGGTCTGTTAACATTCTAATACTACAGATGTCCATTATTTCCACTGCTGTAGTAGCCCTTGGGCTGTACGGGTTGTTTCTTAACTAGGAAACAGTAGCCCCCCCCCCCAAAAAAAAAAAAAAAAAAAAAAAAACTCCTTTACTTTTACTGCTCATTGGCTAATCCCAAGGAGGGAAATAAGTAGTTAGTTTGAAAATGTCTTCAGTACTTGCTTGCTGTCTCTAGAAGAAACATCTTTTGGGTTTCAGAGAAGCAGTAATTGGTTAAGAACTTCATTTCTGTGTTTTTTTCAGAAAAATAATATGAGTTTTATTTTATTTTTTTGAGGAATTGAGAAAAAGTGTTTTGGTACCTATTTTTAAGAATAAGGGTGATGTGCAGAGCTGTAGTAACTACAGAGGGATTAAATTGATCAGTCACAGCATGAAGTTATGGGAAAGAGTAGTGGAAGCTAGGTTATGAAGGGAGGTGATGACTAGTTTTCAGCAGTATGATTTCATGCCAGGAAATAGCACTACAGATGCGATGTTTGCTGTGAGAGTGTTGATGAAGTACAGAGAAGGTCGGAAGGAGTTGCATTGTGTTTTTGTAGACTTGGAGAAAGCATATGACAGGGTGCCTAGAGAGGAGTTGTGGTATTGTATGAGGAAGTCGGGAGTGTCAGAGAAGTATGTCAGAGAAGTATGTAAGAGTGGTACAGGATATGTACGAGAGTAGTGTGACAGTGGTGAGCTCTGCAGTGGGAGTGACGGATGCGTTTAAGGTGGAGGTGGGATTACATCAAGGATCAGCTCTGAGCCCTTTCTTATTTGCAGTGGTGATGGACAGGTTGACATACGAGATCAGACAGGAGTCCCCGTGGACTATGATGTTTGCAGATGACATTGTGATCTGTAGTGAGGGTAGGGAACAGGTGGATGAGACCCTGGAGAGGTGGAGATATGCTCTAGAGAGAAGAGGAATGAAGGTCAGCAGGACTAAGACAGAATATGTGTGTGTGAATGAGAGGGAGGATAGAGGAATGTTGAGGATGCAGTATATAAGTTTAAATACTTGGGATCAACAGTTCAGAGTAATGGTGAGTGTGGAAGAGAGATGAAGAAGAGAGTACAGGCAGGATGGAGTGGGTGGAGAAAAGTGTCAGGAGTGATTTGTGACAGACTAGTACCAGTAAGACTGAAAGGGAAGGTCTACAAGAGGGTAGTGAGACCAGCTGTGTTATATGGGTTGGAGCCAGTGGCATTGACAAAGAGGCAGGAGTCAGAGCTTGACATGGCAGAGTTGAAGATGTTAAGATTTGCACTGGGTGTGACGAGGATGGACAGGATTAGGAATAAGTATATTAGAGGGTCAGCCCAGGTTGGAAGGTTTGGAGACAAAGCCAGAGAGGCAAGATTATGTTGGTTTGGACGTGCAGAGGAGGGATGCAGAGTATATCGGGGGAAAAAGATGTTAAGGATGAAGCTGCCAGGTAACGGGAAAAGAGGAAGGCCTACGATGAGGTTTATGGATGTGGTGAGAAAGGACATGCAGGTGGTTGGTGTGACAGGGCAAGATGCAGAGGACAGGAAGAAACTGAA
The DNA here is from genome assembly GCF_019279795.1 of Protopterus annectens. Classification (NCBI taxonomy): domain Eukaryota; kingdom Metazoa; phylum Chordata; order Ceratodontiformes; family Protopteridae; genus Protopterus; species Protopterus annectens. The sequence goes on from NC_056741.1 coordinate 527,788,354, forward strand.
ACTGTTAATCCGCTGTGGCGACCCCCAACTGTAGCAGCCGAAAGAAGATTATTTTATTTTTTGACTAAACAAACGCTGTTTTTTCACAATATTTGAAGCTTCCTGTTGGGGACTGCAGTTTTCATCTAGAACTGTGCATTAATGTTTGGGGCTATTAATTTTTCATAAAAAAAAAAAAAATGTGCTGCTTGTGTAAATATTGAATTGTATGTGGGAGAAAAGTGACGAGAAGAAGTGTTTGTGTCAGTTTAATGCTTATGCTCACTTCGTGACAACCTACCTGTCCTATTGATTTCTGCCAGTGTGTTTGAGAGTGTTTGAAGAGTGCTGACAGGGAAATTGTATTGTACTTGTACCTTTTTAATAAAGGGACTGGAGAAAGTGGTGAGAGTGTAAGGTTGCTGCTTGTGAACACTCAATGACAACTTCTGACCGACTCGCATCAGCTACTCGCACTGCTTTTTTGGTACTGCTGCCCCAGCTACAGCATCAATATTCACTCCAGTCTGGCTGGTTCTTCTCCTGTAGTATCTAGAAATTATAAAAAAAAAAAAAAAAAAACACTTCTCAAGGAGTTCTTGCCATTGTTGCAGACTCTGTCTAAACCTCAACCAACGGTGGCTGAACCTGCATTGATCGCTTGTTGCTTCTCAGACCACTCGGCTCTTAGCTTCCTGTATTGTACTTTTGGCCAGCATGAACCATGGGACAGCCGCATTTTGTTTGGCTGTTCCAGAGTCCAGTATGGGCATGGAAAGACCATCTTCTCTAGGTTTGGGAGACGCCCCTTGAGGTCTTTCTCAAGGTAATCTGGGTAAAAGACCATTAGACAGGACAGACGAGACTCCTTCAAATGGACCTCTTTTAAGACAAAACAAAAAATTAAACTCTGTTCTTCTGAAGAAGTTATTGCTCTTAAAGATTGTCATTACTATGTCTACGCAGGCATTAAAGGGAGTAAATCCTGGTACACAGAAACCATTACAGGTCGGTATCCCATGTAAAGTTATTTCTGAGGAAATGAGGTCCGATGATTGTGACTTTGACAGAGATGGGGCATCTTCTCCTGCAGATTCCCAAGCTCAGCTTTGCGACTGTTAAGATAGTTTTTATTCTTATCCTCCTATGGGGGAATTTTCTTTTATTCAGTCCATTGTCAGGGTGAATATGGTATTTTTATGGGAACAAATAGAGGTTGACCTGAACTGAGGAGATGCTATGATATGTTACATATGTCATTCCTCCCCCACCCCTCCAATACTGCCAACCCTGGAGGATGTGTTGATTGCTGCCTGTAGTTATCTTGATACCAGCCATCAGTCCCTAAAAAGCAGATAAACTGAATAATGTACCTCAGGCTAAATTTCCTCTGCTTATTATGCTAGTAACAGGTTGTTCCTCAGTTCATGCCCTTTATCTGCTGACATAGGACTCTGTAGGTAAGAAACTGTTCTTCCACTTTAGACTTCCGAATTCTGAATTGCCAGGAATGATCGGGGAAATTTATGCCCCATTATGTGAACAGTCTGAGGGGATTGGCTTCCACACTTCCTAGATAAGAAATCTCCTTTATTTTATTTTGAACCAAACTTTTGAACGTGTCTCGGGTATGTAAACATGCTTTGAGTGTGCATGATTGTGCAGGTATTGTATCTAGGGCCACTGCTTCTGCTACAGTGTTGAGAAGATTTACTTTGGTACGTAACTAGAAGTTTGCTGATGAGGTGAAGTCTGAAATCTTAGATTCTGTTTTAGATAAGGTGGCATTGTTTGGGCTCTTCTGCTGTGCAGTTTCACAAACAGTATGTTGAGAGAGGGAAATTTATTCAAGGAGTTTCTGAGGTCTTTCAGTTATCCTAATACAAATCTTAGAGGCCTCCCTCTTGCACAAAAAGTCAGGTGCAAAAAAGAGATTGTCAGAGGGTAAAAACAGCAAGAAAATGGGATCTTTTTAGAAAAAGGGATTAATTGCCAGACTGCAACTATTTTTGCCAGACTGCTACTTTTAACAGGTTAGACAAATAATTGTTTCACAAGCTTTTAGTTATCCTAATATGCTCTAATTATTCTGGCCCCCAAAGTGATGTAAATGCCTCCTCCCGCCATTTTAATATTAATTCCTTAAATATGGCATGCCTAGTTTATGCTACTGTGATTGGAAGCTTTTTTAAATGTTAATTTACAAAAAAAAAGTAGCTTGAAACAATTTTGTTTTTATATAAGTGTGTTCGCATACACAAGGATTCATGAGAACACTTTTTTATATAAAAATAAAACTTTTTTTATTTTGTTTGTTTAGACTCCATTTTAAAGCACATCACCTTAAAGGAGATACTGACTGTGAATCCTGCTTTGATGTCTATTAATCACGTATGGTCCCTAGATCCTCTTAAAGTGATTGATTGATTATAGACAAGTACCACAGTTGTGTGGTACATAAACAGGGAGGTACAAAGTTGTACCCCCGTATGCAAAGTGGCAGTGAAGGCTTGGGAATTAGCTGTCCAGCAAGCCTCAACTCTCCAGGCATCTTACACTCTGAGTGGAAAACATAGTGGCAAACAAGCTGACCAGGACTGACACTCGTGAATGGAAATTGAAGAAAGGGATCTTCCAGGAACTGATCCATTTGTAGGGAGCACCTCAAGTAGAGTTGTTCACCTCCTTTCAAAACAGACAGCTAAACCGTTTTTGTTTCAAAGCGCCTTGTAAGCAAACCTGGAGAACAGATGCATTTTCATTACCTTGGAAGGGAATGTTCCTTTAAATGTTTCCACCCCTTCCCCCTAATGTACAGGGTAATTCTGAAGATTCAAAAGGCTACCCCAAAAATAATTGTGGTGATCCCTTTTGGCCCAGCAGACATTGGTTCTTTCTGCTGTTGGAATTGTCCAAGAACAATTACAACAAGCTTCCTCACAGACTGACATAGGATGGTATAGTTTAGTACAGCCCATTGTCAATGTTTGGATGATTCAGTTATCATACCTGTTAGGCAGTTATTTCATGAGGAAATGCAGCAGGTACCAAAGGAGATGAGAAAGCCAGCTACTAAAAAAAAAAAAAAAAAAAAATACATTTTGGCAAGTAAAAGCAATTTTCCAGTTCATGCCCAGCTGATAACCAGGGACATGTCAGGGATTTTGTACCACAGTTGCTTATTTTTTTATGTATGTTACTTTTCTGTGACCTCTCAAATTCCTCTATAAAAGGGTCCATCTTGTGACCATTTCAGCATGTCTGCCCATGGATCCTCCTCTTTCCTCTCTGTTTGTTGAGAAAAAGTTTATGTAACGTGTTTTATACCTGAGACCTCCTCATAAACAGGTTGTTCCTCCATGAGATCCCAACTTTTGTGCTGGAGAAATTGACTGTGTCACCTTTTGAACTTGCCCATCAAGTTGATTCAAGGTTCTTGACTTGGAAACCTGTACTTACCCTTCTTGCAGTTGTCAGAGCAATAATATCCGAGTTGCAAGATCTCATGGTAGGTGAGCCATATCTAATTTTCCAGAGGGATGGTCTTTTTTAAGAAAAAGAAAACCTCCATTCATAATCAGATTGCTTTCAGAGTTTACTTTGAATCAGTCCCTCAGTCTTTTAGTTTTCTATCCAGAACCTAAAAAAACAAGAGGAAAGGATTCAGTATACTCTGAACATGCATAGGCAGATGTCCTTCAAGAATGCAACTGCAGTCATAACATGTGGGTTGTCCTGCCTCAGGCAGCCCTCGGTCGGCCGGATTCCAAAGTCTGGGTCCGACGTCGGCTGATGTCGCATTTCACTCCAACGTCAGAGCGGCTGGAGTATATAAGCATCAGCCGACGCCATTTTCTTCAGTCTTTCTTGCCGCGCGGTGCCCGAAGCAGAAGCAGTTCGCAAGTGCCAGTCGGTCAGCTCCTGTATTCTACGATACCGAAGTCATCAAAAAAGCTAAGTACCCCGTTGGGGACCTTTTCTTGCCTCAGCCGATGTCAGAAATTACTGAAAAAGTTAACAATTGTCTTTTTTGTGGTAAACAAATACCTCATAAGGATTTCCACTCTTACTGCCTCCCTTGCCTGGGTCCAGACCACGACGTCTCGGCCTGTGTAGCCTGTGCTCGCTTCAACAAGCGCACACTCAGGCGCCGGGCGGAGTTCGCTGAAGATTTTTTCGGCGATAAATTTGCTTACACCATGCCGTCGGATCTTCCGACATCGCAAACTCCCAAAAAGCGAAAAGACTGGGACCGACATCCTCGGCCCGCGTCTACCACCGACTCCACGCCAAAACCTAGCGCGAGTGCTCCGGTTCCCTCTGAGACGGTCTCTCCACCGCTCCGAACCGAAGACACCGCATTACCGACGACTCAGATTCCAGATATTACTCCGACGCCAGTTATAGACTTTCCTCCGGATACCGAAACCGAGGAAATGCCCGAGACCATTGCTGTAGACAAGGTCACTCCTGCACGTGGAGCTGCCAGGCCTCCTATGGCCATGCCTATTGAGGCCTACACTAGGGCTAAGGCAGCCAGCAAAACAAAGCATATTGCTTCCAAATCCTTACCTCAGCCGACTCCGGAGACACAAATTATGTCCATGGCTGCTGATATTTCCATGATCAGAGGTTCACAGGCCCATCCTGAGAGAGCATCCCAGCCTCCTTCTGATAAAAGGCCCCGGGTTGAACCCTCTGACCCTTCTCCTTCAGATGAAGACTCTTGAGGGCTCTGTCCATTCTGATAGCCAGGAAGAGCTCTTCCAGACCTATGAGGACTCGGATGCAGAAGATTCCATACCTTCGGCCTCCCCTCCTGAGGATATTTCTTTTGGGGAAGTTCTGCACACCATGAGGGAACATTTCAAGTGGCAGGGTCAGGAGTATTCTGATTCTAGGAAACGCCTTAGGACTTTCCTTAAGAAGCCTCAGCACAGGCCCTTAGCTATTCCTCCTGTACTTGATTTCATACTGGAAAGAGGTGGAATGTAGAGGCATTCTAAAGGCAACTGCATGGTCTTCTGCACTTACTTTTGCAAAGAATTGCAAACTACATTCCTTTTGAAGTTCCATATTTAGCTTTGTTAGGACCATTTTTCATGAGCTCCTGGATCCATATCCTTCCTTCTCCCAGGTTTGATAGGTGTCGGTAATCAACTCACACAGAAAAAAGGCTACAGCAGCAGTGAGAATGATGAACATAGTACAGGACAGTAAACGTTAAAATTCATCCATGCTGAAGTAGCCACACCCACCCTCCATTCCCCTACATGTTTTATGTATAGTTGTATTTATGATATGAAGTAGGGTTGTTTTTGTTTCTCTTATATGTTTTATTATTGTTAGCTGTTTGTGGGTTGTTAGTATCTTCTCTCTGTGTAGTGGCAAAAATCCTGAAGAAATCTTCACTCTTAACTGCTGATATCCCTCCTTGGGATTAACCAGTCAGAAGTCATAATGGAGTTGGATGGAGCCAGAGTTTTTTTGAGATGGCAGTTCCTGATTCCTGTGCAGAAAACAACCTATATAGCCTAAAGGAGTTGACTTGAGTGAGACTTGGAGGTTGGTGAAAATAAGAAGACGAGCATGAGTAAACTGGAAAGAGTACAACGGAAATATACCAAGGACATCCATGGATGTGAAAATTTAAGTTATTATGAAAGACTAAAATATCTGAACTTGTACAGTTTCTCTTACAGATACCTAAGAGAAGTTCTTATTCAGGTATCTAGGGCATTTAGGGACAACTACTACTGGAAATGTTTGCGGTCCATAAACATTAGGGTAACTGCAAAATATCCCAGCTAACAAACTAAAGCAAGTGCCATTTAGCTGAAACACCTGATATCTTTAAAGGGTAATTTGCATATATCCCATGTCACCTCTAATACAAGAGGTTTACGGTATTACACAGTGGAAAGTCCAGCTTTGCTAGATTTTTCTTTTTGTATTTTTTAACTGATTGTTCGTTGGGATATTTTGCAGTCACCATAATGTTTATGGATATTAGTTGGGTATAGCAACCCTGTGTTTCTGAATGTTAGCCAAATATTCCATTTATGCTGTGCTAGTCGTCAGCTAGTGTGGGGGGGGGGGGGGGGTTGGCTTTATTGGCCTGAAATTGTCTATAAATAGACTTAAAAGAAAAAGCCATGGGTGTTCAGTATTGCCATTTAGCTGAAACACCTGTTATCCTTAAAGGGTAATTTGCATATATCCCATGTTGCATCTAATACAAGAGGTTTAAGGTATCATACAGTGGAGAGTCCAGTTTTGCTAGATTTTTCTTTTTGTATTCTGTAATGCTTCAGGAAATTCTCTCTGTAAGGCTTCAGGGAATTCCTTCAGTAATGCTTCATAAAGTTTTATGAGGGGCTGGGAAATGTCTGTGTACTCCCACTGGAAACACTGGCACATTCTGGAAATAGTCTCAAAGTGAAAGGAACCTAAAAAGGAGGATTAGATACTGAGCTTTCCTCTGAGTCTGAATTTGAAAACGGTCAGTCATCTTCCTGCCCAGGTTCGGAATCGTTAATCTCTTCAGAAAAGGATGTATCCCTCTCTTTGTCAGCTTTGGAGGATGTTTGCGTCTTTGCCTGTATTTTTCCTTATAGCCAACCTGCTGCCCCTAAAAAAGCAGATAGAATGTTTAAAGTTTTTCAGTCTTTAAGTTTTTATCCACTGTTCTCGTACTTTGCCCAGAAGCTAGTTATTCCTGTTGCTGCTAATCAGTTAATTCCTATCCTCTTTCTGATAAGGATGGGAAGATTATTGTTGGATACGAGGAAATAGTGTGTGCCTCTGCATCTTTGATTTTTAGATTTTTGAATTGCCAGGCTCACATGTTTAATGTTTATTCTGACTAATCGTGAAAGTATGAGGAATGTTTGGTCTGCAGATGTTCATCGTTCATACAGCTGCAGTAATCACATATGGGTTCTCTGCCGTCAGGCGGGTCCTCGGTTGGCCGAATTCCAAAGTCTTGGTCCGGCGTCGGTTGTTGTCACTTTCTTTCCTGACGTCAGTGCGACAGGGGTATATAAGACACAGCCAACGCCATATTCTTCAGTCTTTTTTGCCGCGCGGTGCCCAAAGCAGAAGCAGTTCGCAAGTGCCAGTCGGCCAGCTCCTGAATTTACAAAAATCGGCCAGCTCCTGAATTTACAAAAATCGGAAAACCTAAGTCTTCATTAAAGCTAAGTACCCCGTTGGGGACACTTTTCTTGCCTCAGACCGATGTCAGACAAAGTTAACAATTGTATTTCTTGTGGGAAGCAAATACTGCGTAAGGATTTCCATTCCCTCTGCATACCTTGTTTAAGCCCAGACCACGACGTCCCGGACTGTCGCTTTTGCGCTACTTTCAATAAACGCACTATTAAGCGTCGGGCGGAGTTCGCCCAACATTATTTTGGTAAAGCCTTTAATTATAAAATGTCGTCGGAGACTCCGACTACCGTTTTGTCCAAAAAACGCAAGGACCGACACCTCCACCGACACCACGCCAAAACCGGCTACACGTGGTCCGGTTCTCAGCGAGACGCCTATGCAGTCCCTGACTACCGACGACACTTCCTTGGCGGTGTCTTCTGAAACTGAGACCGCAGGTACCTCGGCCCTTACTCAGACTACAACCACCGAAGCCTCGGTGAGTGTTGAGCCTCCTAATGTGGACAGGTCCACTTCCACCCAAGGTGTCTTTAGACCCTCATCTTCCTTTTCCATTAAGGCCTTTACTAAGTCCAAATCAGCCATGCATCCTAAGAGGCCTGTTGCACAGGGCCCATCTCCAGGCCCCATGCCTAAAAAGCAGATGCTCAAAATGGCTGAGGATTTAATTACTCTAATCAGGGGTTCCCAACCCCCTCCAGACAAGAGACCCAGGGTGGAGGAAGATTCTCCCTCTTCTGAACACGGTTCCATTTTCTCAGAACATTCTGATGTAGAGGAACATTTGTACTCCCCTTATGAAGATTCTGGTGCAGAACAGTCCATTCCTTCTGTATCTCCCCCCGAGGATTTTTCTTTTGGGGAAACCTTGCACACTTTGAGGGAACACTTCCATTGGGAAGGCCAAGACTTTTCTGATTCCAAGAAAAGGCTTAGGGAATTTCTTTTGTTACCTCAATACAGACCTCTGGCTATTCCTCCTGTCTTGGACATACTGGATGATGTCTACTCGGAGGCTTGTCTTAATCCGGATTCACTGCCTCCTGCCCCTGTAAAACCTGATAGGTACTACAGAGTTCCTAACTCTCATCAATTCCTTTTCAAAGGCCATAATGCTGACCCTGAAACCATTTCACAAGGCCCCAAGGGGATGAAGGCTTCTACTGCCAAGAATCCGCTACCTTCCGAAAGAGAATCTAGATCCTTAGAAGGTGGGGAAAAAAGGTATACACCTCGGCCACCCTAGCCATGAGGGCCTTAAATTGTCAGTTCCATATGCTTAAATATCAGCAATTTCTGTTATCACAATTAAGAAATAAAATGTCTCAGCCTGAACAGCCGGATTTGAAGGAATTGCAGGATATGATGCATAGTGCAGAACAAGTGGGTAAACGCACCTTACAATGTGGCTATGATGCTTTAGAGGCCTCAGGTAGAGCTGCTGTTACAGGATCAGTCATTCGTAGACATGCCTGGCTTAGGGAACAAAGCTTGCTTGATCATGTTAAAGCTAAACTGCTAGATGCTCCTTTACAAAAGGATGTACTATTTGGTACTAATGCTGAGGAGATACTACGGAAAATGGAAGAAAAAGCTAAATCTATGCAAACTGTCAAGGCTTTTCTACAGGTACAACCACCTCGTTTTAGCAGAAATTGGCCTTCTAAAAACTGGTCCTTTCCAGCCACTGACAAGCCCCAAAGAGGTAGATACAGGCGAACAAGGGGCAGAGGACAATCTCAGGGATCATATAGAGGCAGACAATGGCAATCTCCAGCACCAAGAGATGGCGAAGACAACGCACAACAATACAGAAAACAAACCCAATGACTTCCCCCTTTCCTTGCCAAGCAAGTCTCAGCTGGCAGCACCCTTGGGAGGAAAGCTGGCATTATTTACAAGAAATTGGCATATTGTCACAACAGACAAATGGATCCTGGACGTTATAAGCAGAGGCTACAGATTTCATTTTCACACCCTTCCAAAAATGAGAGGCATGCCAAACCTGCCACACAATCAAAGGGCAGAGGCACAACTACAAATTACAAAGCTCATAGACATGAAAGCTATTCAAGAGGTACCTGCTCACGAACAAGGTCAAGGTTTTTATTCCAGGCTATTTCTGGTACCAAGGAAAGGAACCGACTGGAGACCCATTTTGGACTTATCCATCCTAAACACATTTTTACCAGTACCAAAATTCAAGATGCCCACACTTCAGCAGCTTCTTCCCATGCTGGGCAAGGAGTTTTGGCTGGTAACATTGGACCTCAAGGAGGCATACCTGCATGTCCCAATCAGACAAAGCTGCAGAAGATACCTCAGATTTCTTGCAGGATCAATCCACTGTCAATTCTCTGCATTGCCCTTTGGCTTATCTACTGCACCCAGAGTATTCACGAAATGCCTGGCATCAGTAATTGCCTACTGCAGACTTCAAGGGATACAAATTTACCCTTATTTGGATGACTGCCTGATCCAAGCGGACAGCAAGCACACACTTCTGAAACATCTGGCTTATGCAACACGGCTACTGAATTCTCTGGGATACACAATCAACAAAGAGAAATCCAGGCTAACACCATCTCAGAAAATAACTTTCCTGGCCAACTTGGACACAAACACCCAGATGGCCTATCTTACGCCAGAAAAACATGGGCAACTAACTCAGTACTTCAAGATACTAGCAAATTGTACCAGGCTTACTGCAAGGAAAATCCTGCAGGCTCTGGGATTCATGGCATCTTGCATTCTTTTAATCCCATGTGCAAAGTTGCAGATGAGGAAACTTCAATGGTACCTAAAAAAGCTATGGTCTCAACACAGCCGCAGTTTGGAAACAATAATACCAATAATTCCATGTTTACAAAAGGAATTTCTATGGTGGGCCCAAGCATGTCAAGCAAACACAGGTCTCCCATTCTGCAAGCCTCAAGCAAATCAAGTCATCACAACAGACACTTCAGACTACGCCTGGGGGGCGCACATGACTGGCAGGTGCATTCAGGGCAAATGGTCCCAAAAGGAAAAGCACCTTCACATCAATCAAAAAAATGCTACCAGTGATAAATGCAATATCAGCATTCAAGGACCTCCTACATCCAGGACAATTATTGATAAGAACAGACAACACCACAGTAATGTGGTACATAAACAAACAAGGAGGAACACATTCATACGCCGTGTGCAGACTAGCCATGACACTTTGGAACTTGGCTCTGGAATGGCACATCGAGCTTCAAGCACAGTACTTGCCAGGTCTGGAAAACATGCTGGCAGACAATCTAAGCAGAAATATGACACATCCACACGAATGGAAGTTGCATCCTCAAGTGTTTACAAGGATAATCCAAGCGTGGGGGAGGCCAGACATAGATCTCTTCGCCTCACACAGGAATCACCAATTGGAAAAGTTTTGTTCAAGGACCTTTCATCCAAAGGCCTGGAGAGTGGATGCCCTTTCATTCAGTTGGACAGCATGGACAGTTTACGCTTTCCCACCTCTGCCTCTCCTGCCCAAGGTGCTCTTGAAAGCAAGAGCAGACGGACAGAAGATGATACTGATAGCTCCAGACTGGCCAAGACAGCACTGGTACCCACTCCTGAGGAGCCTAACACATACTCCTCCATGGCCCCTACCTCTAATGCCTCTTCTGCTGACTCTGCACAGCTACAAAACTCTTCACAGTCAGCTGAAAACCCTCAATCTCGCTGCATGGAAAATTCCTTAGCACCACAACAGACCCTACCCTCCAAAGAGGTACAGGATGTTATTTTGGAGGCCAGAAGGCCATCTACTAGAAAGGCTTACTCTGCAAAGTGGAAACGGTTTTGCTCTTGGAATGAGAAAAAAGGCCAGGACCCTAGAAAACTGAATTTGCCTCAGGTGTTACAGTACCTAGCTGAGCTGCTGAACAATGGGCTTTCATTTTCCTCCATAAAAATCCATGCCTCAGCCATTTCTGCAGAATTCAACACAGATCCACCGTTGTTCTCTCATCCACTCTTAAGACAGTTTCTCAGAGGGGCTAAGAATATAAGATCACCAAGGAAACAACCAGTGCCAGCCTGGGATCTTAATTACATTCTAGAAAAATTAACATTGCCTCCCTTTGAACCAGCTGCCTCAACAGATTTGCAATATTTGTCCTGGAAAACAGCTTTCCTTCTGGCCATAACCTCAGCTCGTAGGGTTTCAGAACTACAAGCCCTCATGGCTGTGCAGCCCTTTCTCATCTTCCATCAGGACAGGGTTACTCTTCGAACCAACCCGTCATTTATGCCTAAAGTGGTATCCAGGGTAGCTATAAATCAAGCAATACACTTACCTACCTTTTACCCCAATCCTCAAAACAAAGGGGAAAGGCTGCTACACTCCTTAGACATCCATAGGCAGCTACGTTACTATTTGGACAGAACAAAACCTTTCAAGAAATCAGAACAACTTTGTGTCCTATGCTGTAGGAGCTCAAAGGAAGCCTATTACCAAACAGACAATTTCAAAATGGATAGGCCACTGCATTCATTTTTGTTACTCCTATCATGGAAAATCTGTCCCTACAGGCATCAGACCCCACTCCACCAGGGCCACAGCCACCTCTGCAGCCTTCCTTAGAGGAGTTTCTACCAAAGATATTTTAGAGGCTGCCACTTGGAGTTCTGTGCATACCTTCACAAAATACTACCACCTGCCTTTATATTCCAAATCTAGAGCAGGCTTTGCTACTGCTGTGTTGCAGGGCATTCTGGCTCATCCCAGATGTCCTTCAAGAATGCAACTGCAGTCCTGACATATGGGTTGTCCTGCCTCAGGCAGCCCTTCGGTCTGCTGGATTCCAAAGTCTGGGTCCGGCGTCGGCTGATGTCGCCTCTTCCCTGACGTCTGAGCGGCTGGGGTATAAACGCGTCAGCCAACGCCATCTTCTCCAGTCTTTCTTGCCGCGTGGTGCCCGAAGCAGAAGCAGTTCGCAAGTGCTGGTCAGCCAGCTCCTGTGTTTTCAGATACCGAAGTTATCAAAAAGCTAAGTACCCCATTGGGGAACCTTTTCTTGCCTTAGCCGATGTCAGATAAAACTGCAAAAGTTAATAATTGCTTGTCTTGTGGTAAACAAATACCTCATAAGGACTTCCATTCTTACTGCCTTCCCTGCCTCGGCCCAGACCACGATGTCTCGGCCTGTGCTGCCTGTGCTCGCTTCAATAAGCGCACACTTAGGCGCCGGGCAGAATTTTCTGAAGACTTTTTTGGGGAAAATTACTCCTATATCATGCCGTCGGAACTTCGACAGCACATATTTCCAAAAAACGGAAGGACCGGGACCGACATTCTCGGCCTGCGACTTCCACCGACACCACGCTAAAGCCTACCGCGAGTGCATCGGTCTCTTCGGAGGCGGTAATCCAACCACTCCAGGCAGACCGCTTTACCGCACACTTCGGTCCCGGAGGCTACCCCGGTGCCGGTTGTTGATTTTCCTCCTGAAACCGAAGCCCAAGATTTGCCTGACACCATACCGGTGGACAAGGTTACTCCAGCACGTGGGGCAGCTAGGCCTCCTGTGTCTGTCCATCAAGGCCTACACACGTGCTAAGGCTGCCAGCCAGGCTAAGTCTCACCCTCCTAAATCTTTTTCACAGGGTCCCACTTCTGATAAACAGATCATGACTTTAGCTGCAGATCTAATTTCTTTAATCAGGGGCTCTCAGACTCATCCAGACAGAGGTTCTCAGCCGCCTTCAGACAAAAGGCCTAGGGTTGAGCAGGCAGATACCCTTTCCTCAGATGAAGCCTCTGGTGAGTCAGGCCATTCAGATTCCCAGGAAGAATCCTTCCTGGCCTACGAGGATTCTGATGCTGATGAATCCATTCCTCTGCCTCTCCTCCTGAGGATATTTCTTTGGGAAATTCTCCACTCCATGAGAGAGCATTTTCAGTGGCAGGGCCAGGATTTCTCCGACTCCAGGAAAAGGCTTCGGACTTTCCTTAAGTTACCCCAGCACAGGCCTTTAGCTATATCCCCAGTGTTAGATGTATTGGATGATGTGTACTCAGACTCCAGTACTTCTCTTGATTCTCTCCCTCCTGCTCCTGTCAAGCCAGACAGATATTACAGGGTTCCTGAAACTCATAAACATCTCTTTAAGGCCCACTCTGTTGATCTAGAAACTATTTCTCAGGGGCCCAAAGGAGTAGCCACTTCCACGGCCAAAAATCCTTTGCCGCAGACAGGGAATCTAGGTCCCTGGAGGTGGGGTAAAAGTTTATACCTCAACCACCCTTGCCATGAGGGCACTTAACTGTCTTTTTCATATGTTTCAGTATCAGGATTTCTTGCTGGATGATTTGCAGAAAAAGTTAGCCTCTCCTGAGCCTTTAGATAGAAAGGCCTTGCAGGATTTGGTTCATAATACTCAGCAGGTTAGCAATCATTTTCTTCAGTGTGGTTATGATGCATTGGAAGCTTCATGTAGGGCAGCTATGACAGGGACAGTCATACGTAGACATGCTTGGTTGAAAGAACAGGCATTGCCAGATCATGTTAAAGTAAAGCTTCTAGATGCACCTCTGGAAAAACACAAGCTATTTGGTGATAATGCACAGGGTGTGTTGAAATCAATTGAGGAAAAGGCTAAATCAGTACAAACAGTCAAAGATTTCCTCCAGGTTCAGCCACCAAGGTTCAGCAGGAATTGGCCTTCGAAGAATTGGTCCTTTCCAGACACAGACAAGTTCCAAAGGGGAAAAAACAGGCGTGCTCGAGGTAGAGGGCAATGCCAAGGCTCCTACAGGGGCCGCCAATGGCAACCAACTAATCAGAGAAGTGGCGCAGGGACTTCTACTGCTCCACAGGGACAATCACAATGACTTGACTTTGACACCGACCAAGGCTCAAAGAGAAGCACCTTTAGGCGGAAAATTATCTTTATTTTCAAAAAAATTGGCACGTTTTTACAAAGGACAAATGGATTTTGATAAAAAGTTAAAGAGCAAGTAGAAAACACCAGAAGAAATAGCATTAATAATTAGGTTCTCTCAAAAAAGGCCAGATTGAAAGCCAAAGCTCCAAAGCTTTGTTTTTGTTTTCTTTTTACTTTTTTGGCTTTGGAGCTTTTAATTCCTTTCAAATTGGATTTTTATTTTGTGCTTGGTTCAGTGGTGCTTTTTTCTTTTACAAATGGATTTTGGACATAATAGACAAAGGTTACAGGTTCCACTTCCATACCTTACCAACAAGACAAGGCATGCCAAACCTGCCACAAAATCAAAGGGCAGAGGCACTCATACAAGTTTCAAAGCTTCTACAAATCAAAGCAATAGAAAAGGTTCCTCCTCGGGAACAAGGCCAGGGATTCTACTCAAGACTGTTCCTTGTTCCAAGAAAAGAAAAGCAATTGAGACCTATACTGGACTTGTCCGCTCTAAACACTTTTCTCATTGTGCCAAAATTCAAAATGCTGACGTTACAGCAACTTCTTCCCATGCTGGGCAAGGGGTCTTGGCTGGTTACTCTGGACCTGGCATACCTGCATGTCCCAATCAGACACAGCTGCAGAAGATACCTCAGATTTCTTGCAGGGTCAGAGCACTGTCAATTCTCAGCATTGCCTTTTGGCTTATCTACTGCGCCCAGAGTATTCACGAAATGTCTGGCATCAGTAATTGCACATTGCAGACTTCAGGGGATACAAATATACCCTTACCTGGACGACTGCCTTATACAAGCGGACAGCAAGCAAGCCTTGATAAGAAACTTGGACTATGTCATTCACTTGCTACAGGCTTTGGGATACACAGTCAACAATCAAAAATCAAGACTACTGCCATCCCAACAAATAATTTTTCTAGGAGCCAAATTGGACACAAACTCACAAATGGCTTTCCTCACAGAAGAAAAACAAGAACAATTACCAGATTACTTCAAAAGCCTAGCAAAGCACACCCAGATGACTGCAAGGAAAATCCTGCAGGCCCTGGGTTTCATGGCATCTTGCATTCTTCTGATTCCACTGGCAAGACTACACATGAGAAAACTACAATGGTACAAGCAAGCCAGCTAAACAAAGGAATGTCTTTCAACAAACCTCAAGCAAGCCAAACCATTACAACAGATGCCTCAGATCATGGATGGGGGGCACACATGGAGGGGCAGATGCATTCAAGGGCAATGGGCACCCCGGGAATTGCATCTGCACATCGATCAAAAAGAGATGTTGGCAGTGATTCATGCAATCGAGGCCTTCGGAAAATTTCTTCAGCAGGGTCATCTGCTAATAAAGACAGACAACACCACTGTTATGTGGTACATAAACAAACAGGGAGGCACCCATTCTTACCCCCTCTGCAGACTAACAATGACTCTTTGGGAAAAGTCCCTGAAACTGAACATACAGTTGCAATCCCAGTGTGTTTCAGGCAAGGACAATGTTCTGGCGGACAATCTAAGCAGAAACATTATGGACCCGCACGAATGGATGTTGCATCCAGACATTTTTTCACAAGTAACTCATACATGGGGAAGGCCGGACATAGATCTCTTTGCCTCACACCTCAGTCATCATCTGAAGAAGTTCTGCTCAAGGACACACCATCCTCAAGCCTGGAGAATGGATGCTCTCTCCTTCAGCTGGAATTCTCTAACAATCTATGCATTCCCACCTCTACCATTAATGACCAAGGTGTTGCTGAAGATCAAAACAGAACAACCGAAAGGCATTTTGATAGCTCCAGACTGGCCAAGGCAGCACTGGTATCCATTACTAAGGAGCATAACTCGTACCAAACCGTGGCCCCTGCCTCAATGGCCTCTGCTTATAACTCAGCACGATTACAGGACTGTTCACCCCAACCTGCAAACATTGCAACTGACAGCTTGGAGGCTTCCATGACTTCTCCCCATATCTCTCTCTCTAAAAAAGTTCAAGAGATCTTACTTGGAAGCACGCAGGCCTTCCACCAGAAAAACTTATTCAGCCAAATGGAAGAGATTCAACATCTGGAATGCCAACAAGGGTCAGGATGCATCAGTAATGAGCATCCCACAGATACTAGAATACTTGGCAGAAATGCTTCACAATGGCCTTTCATACTCTTCCATAAAAATACACGCTTCAGCAATTTCAGCAAACTACAACTGTGATCCACCTGTGTTTTCACATCCTTTGCTAAGACAGTTTCTAAAAGGGATAAAGAAGATCAAACCTCCAAGAAAACCACCAGTGCCTGCATGGGACCTCAACTTCGTCTTGGAAAAATTAACTTTTCCTCCTTTTGAGCCAGCAGCATCTTCAGAATTGCAATTTCTGTCCTGGAAAACCGTTTTCCTGTTGGCAATTACTTCAGCAAGAAGAGTCTCGGAGATACAGGCCCTCATGGCAGTACCTCCATTTCTCATTTTCCATCAGGACAGAGTCTCCTTAAGAACCAATCCTTCATTCATGCCAAAAGTGATATCCAGGGTTTCTCTAAATCAAGCAATTCACCTGCCTACTTTCTTTCCCAATCCTCAAAATAAAGGAGAAAAGCTTCTGCACACTTTGGACATACACAGACAATTGCGCTACTACTTGGACAGAACAAAGGCCAACAGAAAGTCTGACCAACTATTTGTAGCTTATGCTGCTGGAGTACAAGGAAAGGCAATTTCCAAACAAACAATTTCAAAATGGATTGGAAACTGCATCAGATTCTGCTACTCTTCCCATGGAAAAGGTGTACCAGCCAATATCAGGCAACACTCCACCAGAGCTACAGCCACCTCCACAGCCTTTCTAAGAGGGGTGGCTACAAAGGACATTCTAGAAGCTGCTACATGGAGCTCCATGCATACATTTTCCAAACATTATAACTTGCCTTTATATTCCAGATCCCGAGCAGGCTTTGCTTCTTCAGTCCTGCAGGGCATTTTAGCTACACCATCCTTATCTTAGATCCTACCACCCCCAGCTTGGCTATGGTATTCAACCCATATGTCAGGACTGCAGTTGCATTCTTGAAGGACATAGTACAGTTTTGTACCTACCATAAATGTAGATGTCCAATAGATATGCAACTGCAGTCAGGTTTTCCCTCCCTCCTACCCCTCTGTAATCCTCTTTTTTGGGTCCACTCCCCCTTTTTCAAATTAGCTGGGGATATCTGTTATGGTGTATCTGTTTATTACTGTTGTGCATGTCTGGAATTTTTCTCCATTCTCTAAATTTAGCCTTCCTTGGAGGGCACCTGGCATCTGGGACAAGAAATACTGGAGAAGATGGCGTCGGCTGATGCTTTTATACCCCAGCCGCTCTGACGTCGGGGAAGAGGTGACATCAGCCAACGCCGGACCCAGACTTTGGAATCCGGCCAACCGAAGGGCTGCCTGAGGCAGGACAACCCATATGTCAGGACTGCAGTTGCATATCTATCGGACATCTACATTTATGGTAGGTACAAAACTGTACTTTCCACCTAGTGCCTACCACCCTGTGCGTAGCTTTGGGATTCTACCCATATGTGATTACTGCAGCTGTATGCACGATGAACATAGTACAGTTTTGTACCTACCATAAATGTAGATGTTAGAGTGCTAATACAGCTGCAGTACAGGTTTCCCTCCCTCCTTCCCCTCTTGTAAAGGAATAGTGGCTAACACCTCCTCTTGCAACCTAATTTGGGATGTTCTTCGTTTTCCATTGCTGCAGTCCTTACTATTGGGTATAGTCCGCATCCAGTCGGCCCGAATACCAGAGTATAAGGCTGACGTCGGTCAGGGCGCATTAGACTGGCGTACGTCAGGGTACTATCGCATGACCGGCGTCATATCCTCAGTCTTTTGCGCGTGGTCCGATGCAGAAGCAGTTTTGCGTGCAGGTTGGCGTTCTGAAATATTTCGAAACGGAGTTTCAGACCGAATCAGAGTTGGCTAAGTACCCGTTGGGGAACATTTTGGTTTTTCTTGCCTCAGTATTTAACCGGATGTCAGAAAAAGTGAATAACTGTATTTCTTGTGGGAAACAAATACCTCATAGGGATTACCATACATTGTGTATACCTTGTTTAGGGCCTGAGCACGGCGTTGTTGGTTGCCGCTCTTGTGCTAGGTTTAACAAACGCACTATTAAGAGGAGGTTAGACTGTGCCAGATTAGTGTTTGGGAAGCGTTGCAATTATAAAATGCCGCCGGATGCTCCGGCCGCTTCGCCCAAGAAGCGCAAGGACAAAACAGCTGCCTAGGGTTGATGAACCGGCAGTCCCGGACGTCGGTTCTTTAGGAGGCTCAGTGGAGCCAGAGGTTTTGCCAGGAGTTTCTATGGAGTCTCAGGCAGAAACTTTACTGTTACAGGATGTACCCTCTCAGGAGGCAGGCCAGGCTGAGGGGGCTTCTCAGGTAACTATTCTTCCCTCTCTTCCCAAAGTAGTTAGAGCCTCTCCTTCTGTTGCCAAAATTTCTTTTAGAGGTAGGCCAAGTTCAGCTTCAGTAGGGGCTTCTCCTAGCATTTCGGTTCTGTACCTAAGAAACATATGCTTAAAATGGCAGAAGATTTGATTACTATGATTAGAGGTTCTATGGGCCCTCCTGATAAGAGGCCTAGGGTGGAACCAGAGTTTGACAGTTTTGAACAGGGTTCAGGGGCTTCTGAGTCTTCTGCGGAAGATTTGCAGGAGTATCCTCATTATTCTGATTCTGATGTGGATGATGCCACCCCTTGACTTCTCCTCCTGAGGATTTTTCATTTTCAGAGACTCTGCATTCCATGAGGGAGCACTTTAAATGGGAAGGCCAGGATTACTCTGATTCCAGGAAGAGGCTTAGGGAATTCTTGTTTTACCCCAGCATAGGCCCTTAGCTATACCTCCTGTGTTGAATGTGGTGGAAGATGTTTTTGCAGAGGCTTCCTGAACCCTGAACCCTATTCTTTGCCTCCTCTTGCCTCCTGCTCCTGTTAAACCTGATAGGTACTATAGGGTGCCGCTCATAAGTATTTGTTTAAGAGTCCTAGGGCGGACCCAGAAACTGTTTCTCAGGGGCCTAAAGGTGTTAAGGCCTCTGTGGTTAAAAATCCTGTTCCCACTGACAAAGAGGCAAGGTCGTTGGATAGGTGGGTAAGAAAGTGTATACTTCTTCCACTCTAGCCATGAGGCGTTGAATTGTCAGTTTCACATGCTGAAATATCAAAATTATCTCCTTTCACAATTGAAATCTAAGGTGGATGCTTTGGCGGAAGGTATTGATTGTAAAGAATTGCTGGATTTAGTTTATGTGTCTGAACAAGTGGGCAAGCATTCTTTGCAATGTGGTTTTGATGCTGTGCAGGCCTCCTCGAGGGTGGCTGCCACTAGTTCTGTTCTTCGCAGGCATGCCTGGTTGAGGGATCTAAATTTGGCTGAGCATGTTAAGACAAGGATTTTGGATGCTCCTTTACAGTCTGATGTGTTGTTTGGTTCACCTGTGGAAGCAGTTTTAAAGAAAATGGAGGACAAAGCTAAGTCCATGCAAACTGTTAAAGATTTTTGCAGGTACAGCCGTTTAGTAGAAATTGGCCTGCTAAGGGGTGGACATATCCTGCTTATGATTCCCAGTCTAGGGGTAGGTCTAGACAGGGCAGGGCTCAAGGTTCTTTAGGCCTAGAACAGGAGTTCACCTGCTCAGACTTCTGGTGAGGGCAGGGGTCAGTCCTTTTAAACAGACCCAATGACCTGCCTTTTCAGCTGCCAGTAGATTCTCGTCTGGCAGCTCCTTTGGAAGGACGACTGTCTCTTTTCAAAGAAAATTGGGATTTAATTACTCAAGACAGATGGGTGTTGCACACCATTCAGCCAGTCCCTGTATCAGAAAGGGGCCTAGGATTTTATTCTCGCATGTTCCTAGTACCAAAGAAGGGGAACACGTGGAGACCGATTTTGGATTTATCTCTCCTCAACACTTATCTGGACATTCCCAAGTTCAAGATGTTGACGTTACAACAGCTTTTACCCCTGCTGGGCAAAGATCACTGGATGGTAACTTTAGATCTCAAGGAAGCTTACCTTCATGTGCCTATCAGGCTAAGTTACAGGAAGTATCTGCGGTTTCGAGCTGGAGATTCTCATTATCGGTTCTCTGCATTGCCCTTTGGCTTATCTACTGCCCAGAGTATTCACAAAGGTTCTGGCTCCAGTGATAGCTTACTTCAGGCTACAAGGAATTCAAATCTATCCTTATTTAGGCGACTGCCTGTTTCTGGCTCAAGAAAAGGAAGACCTTCTACAGCATCTGGAATATGTTATAGCAGTGCTAAGATGCCTAGGGTATTCTGTGAACGAAATAAAGTCCAGTCTAGTACCCTCTCAAGACATGTGCTTTCTGGGTGTGAGACTGAATACAGCAGCCCAGATGGCCTTTTTAACCCGGACAAACAAAAGAGTCTATCACTTTACTTCCATCAACTATCTCATCAGTCCGTGCTGACTGCAAAGACAGTCCTTCAAGCATTAGGGTTCATGGCATCTTGTATTCTGGTGCTTCCCAATGCCAAACTGCATATGAGGAAGTTACAATGGTATCTCAAAATGTATGAACACAGCACTGCCAGGATTTAGACACTGTCATTCAAATAATACCTTGCCTTCAAAGAGAATTTTGTGGTGGGCTCAGGAATGTCACCTAAACAAAGGACTCTCTGTGACCCGCCAGAGGAGTCAGATTTTAACGACAGATGCCTCGGACATTGCTTGGGAGCTCATCTAAATGGAAAGTGGATACAAGACAAGTGGCCTGCCAGACTACAGCATCTACATATCAACATGAAGGAGATGTTAGCAGTCCAGTTCGCATTACTGGCTTTCAAGGAGTTACTTCTTCCAGGGCAGGTGTTGATTCTAACAGACAACACAACTGTCATGTGGTACATCAACAAACAAGGGGAACACATTCTTATCCTCTATGCAGGCAAGCAATGATTTTATGGGAGACTGCGCCACGCTTGCACCTAACTCTTCAGGCAAGGTTTCTGCCAGGAGCACAGAACTCCTTAGCAGATGTGTTAAGCAGACAAATCATGGATCCCCACGAGTGGAAACTGGATCTTCATGTATTTCAGAAATTGACAGTGTCATGGGGAACTCCAGACATAGATCTGTTCGCTTCTCCACTAAACCACCAGCTGCCACAGTTTTGCACAAAGGGGTTTCATCACACAGCTTGGAAAGTGGATGCTCTGTCTTTCAGTTGGACAAACCTTCATGTGTATGCCTTTCCACCTCTGCCTCTTCTTCCAAAGGTACTGTTAAAGGTCAGACAGGACAGGCCAAGGATGATTTTGATAGCTCCAGATTGGCCTCGGCAACACTGGTACCCACTACTACGGAGTCTGGTAAAAGCCTCCATGGCCTTTACCTTTGATTCCACATCTGTTATCCCAGAAGGACGGTCATCTGCTCAATGTCAAGCTTCACTCTCTTCATCTGACAGCCTGGCATATTCTGTGTTGAAACACAGCAGGTCTCAACTTCCTCAACAAGTTTTAAATGTGATTATGGAAGCTAGAAGACCTAGTACAAGGAAAGTGTACGCAGAAAACTGGAAGAGATTTTTATTTTGGAGTAAAGCAAAGAATTTGGAGATTTCTGAGCCTAATTTGAGTATGGCTCTTCAATATCTTACTGAGTTACTGGACAAGGGTCTGTCCTTCTCTTCCATTAAGATTCATGCTGCAGCAATCTCAGCTCACTATGATTGTGACCCACCATTGTTTTCATCCTTTGTTCAAGCAGTTTCTTAGAGGGCAAAGAATATAAGACCCCCACGAGAGCTCCTACTCCTGCTTGGGATCTCAATTTTGTGTTGGAAAAACTTACTCTACAACCTTTTGAGCCTGCGGCTACTGCTGAATTGAAATATTTGTCATGGAAGACTGCTTTTTGTTGGCTATTACTTCTGCAAGAAGGGTGTCTGAGTTGCAGGCCCTTTTGGCAGTCGAGCCCTTTTGATTTTCCATAAGGATAGGGTATCATTACTACTAATCCTTCCTTTATGCCTAAGGTGGTCTCTAGTGTGGCTTTAAACCAAACTATTCATTTGCCTACTTTTTATGCAGACCCCAAAATAAAGGGAAAAGATTTTGCATACTTTAGATGTACACAGGCAATTCGTTATTACTTAAGCAGGACTAAGGATTTTAGGCAGTCTCAGCAGTTGTTTGTTTCTTTTGCTTTGAGTTAGGGCAAGCCTGTGTCAAAACAAACTATTTCTAGGTGGATTGGCTTTTGCATTGCATTTTTTATTCCCATCATGGCAAGGAGATTCCAGCTGGGATTAGGCCTCATTCCACTAGGGCTACTGCCACTTCAACAGCATTTCTCGGGGTGGCAACTAAGGATATTTTGGAAGCAGCTACTTGGAGTTCAGTGCATACTTTCTCTAAGCATTATCACCTTCCTATCTACTCTAAGTCTAGGGCTGGTTTGCCACAGCTGTTTTGCAAGGCATGTTGTCAGCTCCTGCTTCTTTATGATTTGCCAGCCTCCTTACCTCTGCTTTGGGATTCTACCCAATAGTAAGGACTGCAGCAATGGAAAGCGAAGAACATAGTACAGTTTTGTACCTACCATAAATGTAGATGTTCGAGGATTCCATTGCTGCAGTCCATTTTACCCTCCCTCCTTCCCTCTGTGTTTAGGGGTGGTTGTGTAGGTGAGTTTACATGCTTATATTTTTGTATATATTGTTCATGTTTTGGTGCAGGTATTTTGGGCCTTGTCTTTTTAGGGTCTTCTGACATCTGGGGCAAGAAAAGACTGAGGATATGGCGGTCATGCGCATTAGTACCCTGGCGCACGTCAGTCTAATGCGCCCTGACCGACGTCAGCCTTATACTCTGGTATTCGGGCCGACTGGATGCGGACTATACCCAATAGTAAGGACTGCAGCAATGGAATCCTCGAACATCTACATTTATGGTAGGTACAAAACTGTACTTTATCCTCCTATGGTGTATTTGCTTGCAACTACTGTTTTTTGATTACATTGCATTTATTGAATATATATAGTTATATATATATAAATTATGTATTGCCTTCCTTCTGGGGGCACCTGACATCTGGGGCAAGAAAGACTGAAGAATATGGCGTCGGCTGTGTCTTGTATACCCCTGTCGCACTGACGTCAGGAAAGAAAGCGACAACAACCGACGCCGGACCAAGACTTTGGAATTCGGCCGACTGAGGACCCGCCTGACGGCAGAGAACCCATATGTGATTACTGCAGCTGTATTAGCACTCGAACATCTACATTTATGGTAGGTACAAAACTGTACTTTTCTTCTCTTGAGGGAACATCTACTTTATATTATTTAGTTTCTTCTGTTGTACTTGTCACTGCTCTCTGTTTACAGTGTGTCTATGACTCTGTTGATTTTTGCAGGGCTATGGCCTTCTGGTACAGTTTTGAGGAGGCTTGCCTGACTGCATTCTTAGAACCACCCAGAGAATGTGAATAATGAGATTTTATTTATCCTGTTGAATAGGGATTTGCATCTTTGTTCATTTGCGGCAGTAGTGATCGTGTGCTGAAGAGGCTAAGTTAAATCAGGGAATCTCAAAGATTTTCTTCGCCCCTTTTTCTGATTTTCTAGGGATTCACTAACCCTTCATCCAATTTTGGTATAATGGCTAGGGTTTTCTGAAAAGAATTCATGAACCCCCAAAACTAAGGACAGTCCATCTGGTTAGTTTGACTATTTAAGGGACTTTGTTCCCCCTTTCCACCCTGGCATTCATCTTTCCCTTCCAGAAAGTATGACTCTCCATTTTTCTCTTTGGCAACAGACAAATGGGTTCTGAGGATCATTTGTCAAGGCTGTAGATGGCAGTCAAAGGATATTCCTTCTTTTTAGGAGGTTATTCTTAATCCACCAGCCCAGATTTTATTTTCACTTCTCTGTCATTACTTGTTGTTCCAGGTAGTGATGGAACCGGTCCCTCCATCCAAGGATGGAAAGTTTTTGTTCAAGTATGTAAATAGTGCCAAAGAAAGATGATGCTGGGAGATCAGTTCTGGATCTTTTTTCTTAGAACTGTTTGTGATGGTGCCTAATTTCAAAATGGTGTCATTTCATAATCTGTTACCTCTGCTAGTTTATTCAAGTTTCCTTGTAGCTCTACATTTAGAATATACTTATTTCTTTCCTTTTCATCAAGACTTCAGTCTTTTATTGAGGTTTGTATGTCTGGATCACTGTATTAGTTTTCTGCTTTACCTTTTGGACTATCCACTGCATCAAGAGTGTTTGCTAAGTGGCTAGCTTCAGTTATAGCTCATTGCATGCTTGTGGGGTATCCATTTTCTTTTTTCCATATTTAGGTGACTTGCTCCTCTTTGCACAGTCTTTTTCAAAGGGCCAGGAATCTTTACACTAGTTGGGATTCTAAGACACATTCAAAAGTCCTTTTTGAGTACTTCACACAGGATTGTGTTCCTGGGGTGTCAGCTGGGCACCTCAGTTCAAAGAACTTTTCTTCCAGAGGAAAAAATAGATGTTTATTTAGATCTATTTCTAAGGCTTTCCACTCAGACTTTGGTCACTGCAGGGGGATACTTGTCAGACTCCTTTTCAGTAGACTGAGGGTCCTGACTGTCTTTGGGGATTAGTTTGTAATTTTATATAATTGTATTCATTATTTGTCAGAACCTTTTGTCACAAGAACATGCATCTGAGTCCTAATAACTCAGTTGTCCCCTCCCCAAAATGCAAGACGTGAAAAGTCATCCTTGGGGCTTTGGTCTTTATTCCAGCTTCCCCTTCCCCTTAGCCTCTGATGGATGACTCCTCTGTGCTCATCTTGTGCTCCTCAGACTGATCGTCACTTTCTGTTGGTCCCTTTCATACTGTTCTATGGGAAGCAGCCATCCTCTGTGGGTGTTCAGCTGCCTTTGTCAGCTAAGGGAGAGCTACTCTTTCCAAAATCAGGTAGGAGACTGGGTGGTGATCCTTTGCTAAGCCACTCTGAGGAACTTCATTTCTCAGGAAGGGACATCCCTCAAGAAGCTGTTTTTCTGAGAGGTGTCTCTGAAAAAGAAAACATAAGGTTAGGCATTTAGCTTCTCCAAAAGGGGTCTATATTATATCCTCGAACGCTTAAAAAAGCGAACGCTGATTGATCGAACTTATTTTCGCGAAACTGCAAAATATCTAAGCAGCAGAAACTCGAATTTTTTCCTAGGGAAAGAATTTGGTTGTCCGTTTCTGTTGCTTCGGTATTTTCAGTGTTATGGTGGAAAGTTACCGGTCGGATTTAGGTAAGTGTGCGATTGTGTGGATGTGAGTGTTAGGGTGATTTAGGTGAGTTAGGGTTAGGGCTCTGGTTAGGTGTGTGTGCGATTGAGTGGACATGAGGGTTAGGGCGGATTTAAGTGATTTAGGGTTAGGGAGCGAGTGAGGTGAGTGTGCGATAGTGATGGACCTTAGGGTTAGGGTTTGGGTTAAGGTAAGTGGGTAGTTAGTGGTGTGTACATAGTTTAGTGTAGGGTTAGGTATCAGATTTTAGGTGTATGTGTGTGGATTTCTGTTTGTTTGGTGTGCTTGTGTTGTGTTTGTGTTTTGGATCAGCAATTTTTTTTTTCCCCCCTGGGAAAAAAATCGCTGATCTGACGGTTCAAGATTGTAAGCTTTCGCTTAAATTAGGTTGATCAATCAGCGTTCGCTTTTTTAAGCGTTCGATGATATAATATAGATCCTCCAAAAGCGTATCAGGAAGATTGTCTAGGTTTTGAAAGTGATTTTAATTTCTTTCATTCTTTACATGCTGAGTCTTTGTCTCATGTAAAAAGGAAACATTTTCCAGTGTCTCGGATTTTGATTCCCCGTCTGAGGGATAGGATTTATACTTGAACTGTCTTTCTCAAATTCCCCACTCCAGAGAATTGAGTAGGTTGGCTGGTCTGCTGACTGTTTTCAGTCAAGACTCTCAGTTTGGCGATAGCATTAAAAAGTACGAGTAACACAGCATTTTAGTAATTAATATAGCATTTCATGTGACAAGATTAATACAGCATAACATAGAGAGCTAAACATGAAATAACTTTTTGAGGAAATATATACTTGTAAAGTAGTGCATTATTTTAAGTAGAATTGGATGTTAATACTTGAGATATTCACAATTAATAATTATCCATTTTCAAAGAAATGTACAACTCAGAGTAGCTAAATTTGCATTTCAAGAGAAGTAAAATGTGTGCAAAACAACAATTTTGCAGTCTAACTTCTCAATAATTCTGAAAGGTGGCCACCGTAAACTATTAGGCTAGCCTGAGATGTATAGATTATGTTCATTAATTATGTAGTACTAGCTAATGCTTCAATGTTGTATTTAAACATTGTTTAAGGCTCCCAAATTTAGTGTTAGCCATTATCTTTGAAGCAATTACAAGTTGTTTTGATGCTGAGGTGAGTATGTACTGTTGTTATTTTTTCCTTTAACTTAGAGAGGTGAGGGATTTGATATGTGGAGGTAAGTTCTACATAGCTTGTCTAGACCTAGAGAATGCTTTCTCACCAGTTGCAGTTGTTAGTGGAGGTCTGATAAGTGTTGGGGTGTTTTCTTGGCTGCTACTTTTTAAGTTTGGTTGTTCTCTCTCTTGGGCAGCTTTCGTCTCAAAGGAGGGCCATACACGGAGTTTTAAAATATTAATGATTAGACAACTGACGAGTAAATTTGCCCTTTCTGTTATGGGATGCCATTTGATGCCGATATTAGGTCACAATGGCAGGCTTGTAAGTCTGCTAGTAGGGCAGTTCTGAAAAATTTGTTTTCTGCTATCAGTAGTTTGTGGGTGTTTTGTGAAGAGTGCAGTAATGGAAGAGGCAGGCCATACTCCAGTTTAGGAATGACCATATTTTTGGCTGTTGCTGTCCTAGCTTGGGCATAGTAAATTTAAATTTTTTATAGCATAACCTATGTTGAGCTAGTACTTTGTAATGCATATTGATAACATTGTAAACAAAAGAGAGAGAGCGATTGGTTACTTAAGATGCATTTAGGATAGTGTTACCATGTAGGTTTTAATGTTGATATTTGGGATGTTATGAACTTTTAGATGAGAGGCAAAAACAATAGTGTTTACTTTTCTATGGTTGATAAGTAGTTTTGTTACTTTTATGCTACTGACGGGAGTTAAGAGAATGGCATTTGCAACTTAGATTGTAATTCATTGTGAACATTTAGCAATCAGCAGTATATCATCTGGATATAGGATAATGTCATGTGGTAATAGAGCATCACTGATGTCCTTTATAAAGAGGGAAAAAAAGTTTGGGGGGCAAGCACAGAACCTTGGGCAGTGCCAGTATTTAATGTGGCTTTGTCCAAATATTGGTTATTGCAGTGTATTTGCAAGGTTCTATTTTGGAGGCAGTTTTTGAATTGTGTAATGGTATTGTCTCCAAAGCTGAACCTTTTCAGTTTCTTTAATAGAATTTTATGACTGTTTTAAAAACTCAGTAAGCCTTCTGAATTCCCCTGCTGAAGAGTTCATCGGTAGGTACTAGGCTATTGGCCCTAGGGCCTATATAAGCCTAGCCAAACAGTACCCTGGCTTTTGCCACCCAAGAAAATTATTTTCCTGTGCCCCTGTCAAGCAGAGCCACAGAAGTGATCCCCAGGGTGAATTTCCTATCTCCCATCCAATCATCAAGAGTTTTCTTGAAGAGTGCTAATAAGGAGCTTTGTCTGATATAGATAGGTAGTTTGTTCCAGAGTATGGGAAGTTTCTGAGACAGGAATCTATCCCTCTAGCATGTTCTGTTTATTGTGGTGACAAGATTTAGGTCCCTAGAGCGTCTAGTTCGGAGGGATTGGGATTTCTTTACGTGGAGCATGTCCAACAACTCTGGGTTTGTTGTAACTTTGTATGTTAGGCAGAGATCAACTCTGAGTAGGCGATATGCGGCGGAGTAAAGCTGGAGTTTTTTGAGACCGTCTGCGTAGGGCATCTGTTTGAGACCGGTAATCTTCTTTGTGAGGTATTTCTGTGGCCTTTCCAGTTGTAGATATCTTGTGAGGTACATACCAAAAGGGGCGTTGTACTGTATAATGGGTCTAATGAGTGATAAGTAGAGGGGAACAATGACCTCTTTTTTTTACTGGATGAGAAACCTTTTGTGATGAGGTGTGCCACGTAGAAGGACTTCCTGACTACTGTGGCGATGTGATTATCAAAGGAGAGACTACTGTCCACCTGTGTCCCAAGGTCTCTTATCACACTTTTGGTGTTAAGTAGACTACCACCTATGTGGTAGTTCATGGGTACAGAGTTTATACCAAAAGGGATGACAATGCCCTTTTTGGCATTGAGCTTGAGGCCATGGCTTTGACACCAGGCATCTGTCTCAGTGAGGCTCTTTTGTAGGATGTCCACATCGTTAGGAGATTTGATTATGGCTCCTAGTTTGCAGTCATCTGCGAACTTTGTTAGCCAAAGACTTTCTGTGTTGGTCTGTACTTCAGAGAAGTAGATACCAAACAGGAGAGGACCTACGACTGACCCCTGTGGTACTCCACTTGTCACTGGTCTGAAGTTGGATTTAGAGTTTGCTACTTTCACAGTGTGTGTTCGGTCATTGAGCCAGTTGGCAACCCATCTTGTGACATGGGGATTTATACCTAGTTTAGTGAGTTTGTCTATAATTCCAGAGTGGGGGATGGTGTTGAAAGCCTTGGCGAGATCTAGATTGGCGGTGTGTACCAACTTACCCTCATCTACAGCTTTGGTGACTACTTCAAAGAAGTCTGTCAGGTTTAGGAGACATGATCTGCCTTTTACAAACCCGAACTGGGTAGGGTCCAAAGTTTGGAGATTACCAATGCCATTGTTTATAAGTTCCATGATACGCTCCATAGCCTTGCAGACCAGGCTCGTGAGGCTAATGGGGCGGTAGTTCCCAGGGTCCATGGTGGCTCCCCCTTGTGGAGTGGGTAACTGTTGCTGTGTGCCATTCAGTGGGCACAAAGCCTGAGGTGAGGCTATGATTGAACATGGTACTTGGGTGGGGTGCCAGTTTGTTCTGTAATTCATGTAGAACGCCACCTGGGATGTTGTCAGGTCCCATGGATGCTGTGTTCTTGGCTTTGGAGAGTTTTGGTTTTTTTTTAACCTGTGCAGCTGTGATTACAGGTACTTTGCATTCTTCCGGTATAGAGATGGGCCCTTTAGGGGATGAGAGAGGGGTAAAGTTAGCACTGAACCTATCTGCCAGGATGTTGGCAATATCGCTTGGTTTTGTATATTTAGTGCCATTGTACTGTAACTCAGAGCAGATCTGAGTGTTGCCACTGAGATTCTTGACATAGCTATAGAATGCTTTTTGGTTGTCTTTAGAATCAGTGGCAATTTTGTTTTCATAACTAGCTTTGGAAGATTTTATGAGGGATCTCAGCTTCTTACTGAGGCTGACCACGGAGTTCCTCCAAACATGAGATTTTACTCTTTTTTTACAACCGCTTCTTTCTTCTGTTGTAGAGTTTGTTTATAGCAGGGCACCACCAGATTGGCTTCCTTTTTTTGGAGGATAGCATCTTGGTTCTGTTAGGGATTGCACGATCCATGCACTCGTGTAAGTGCTTATAAAGTGCAATTGTATAGGATTCAGCAGTCGTATCTCTATTGTCCGTCAGCATGGGTGTCATGAAGTTTGCCACTTCTGTCTTAAGAAGCGTAAAGTTGGCTTTGGAGAAATTTTTTACAGTGGTTTCCGTAATAGGGGGTGAGGCTGGAATGTGGATGTCTAGGGTGATTTGCTTGTGGTTGGAACTGACCAACGAGGAATTGACCTCTGGTGTGGAGCACCGGTTGCCCATGTTGGTAATGACCAGGTCTAGGATATTGCTGCCCCTGGTGGGGGTGTGGATAAGTTGATCCAAGGCATTAGAATTTATGAATTCCAGAAAACGTTGAGTACAAGAGTTGGTACATGAGTAGTTTCCCCACTTAGTGGTGGGGTAGTTGAAATCGCCCATTATTAGGGTGCTGGGTTGTACCCTAATATTTTCCAGTGTATCAAGAAATGAGTGGGAATCCTGGGGCATGGTGGGGGATCTGTAGAAAGCTAAGTTTGCATTGCGGTCTTGCCCAGAGTTAGTTGTACTTGGATAATCTCAGATGCATTATGCTGAGCAACTAGCCTGGAGGTATGGGTATCCTTAATGAATATGGACATGTCTCCGCCTTTAGTGCTTCTCTCCAAGTTAGGTGGCCAAAAGGTGTGGTATGAATTATAGCCTGGTAATGCAGGGGTGCTCTCTGGAGCCTTGAACCAGGTCTCTGTCACTGCACAGATGTCTGTGTTCTCCATTTTAAGGAGTGCCTCGAGTGAGTGCATTTTGAGGTTTAGACTACTAGCATTGAGTAGCATTACCCTCTGATTTTGCTTGCTTGTACCTGTTATGGTGGTGAATTTGTCATATGAATCTTCCCTAAAAAAGGCACTATAGGGGTGGAGGAGCCTTCGCCAGTATCTGGAATCCCAAGGGCGACAAGTGCAGGCCATCTCTGGCAAAGCATCGTGGTTTGTTGATCATGTCATCCCAGGCAGACAGATACCGGATCCCCTTAGAATGACACCAGAAGCTTAGCCAATTGTTGAAGTCAATCATTTTGTCTTTGTACTGTGGTATCATTCTGGGTGATGACAGGATGCTACTCAGGGCTAGGGTCATACTTGTGTGGGTTACAAGATCAGAAAGCTCCTCCATGTCTCTTTTCATGTAATTCAGGGAGGTACGTCTCGGGTCATTCACACCAACATGGACAATGACAGTCATGTTTGTACTTGTTGTGGAGTGACCTGAGTGCATGCGTTATGTGGCAGATCCTGGCAGCTGACAGTGACTTTCTCCTTGGTGAGTGGAACATCAGTGTGCCTGACTATAGAGTCACCTATGACTAGAGTGTTAGGTACGTTGTTATGCCTTATGGGACGTGGTTCATAGGTTCATAGGTTTATACTAGGCTATCTGCCCTAAGGCATTTATAAGCCTAGCCCAAATTTTTGTGGCTTACGCCACCCCTTATATGAAAAAATACTGTGCCCATTAGTTTGTTGTGCCTCTGTCCAGCAGTGACACAGAGATGATTCCCGGGGTAAACCTACGATCTCCCATCCACAGGTCTAGATTACTCTTGAACAGAGTCAGCGAGGTGCTCTGCCTCACATGGACCGGGATTTTATTCCACAGCATAGGGAGTCTCTGAGTGATAAATCTATCCCTCCAGCACGTCCTATTTATATCCGTGCTAAGGTTTAAGTCGCTTGCTCTAGTGGTTTTGGTGGATTTGGATTTTTGAGGTGGAGCATGTCCATTAATTCCGGGTTGGACATGGCCTTGTATGTCAGGCACATGTCACCTCTGAGCAGACGGTATGCGACTGAATAGAGCTGGAGTTTCTTCATTCTGGCAGCATATGACAGATTTTGGAGTCCCTTTATCCTTTTGGTGAGGAACTTTTGGGGTCTCTCCAATTGCTGCAGATGTCGGGTGAGATGCATCCCGAATGGGGCATTGTACTCGATCATTGGTCTGATAAGTGAAGAGTACAGGGGAACAATGACCTCACTAGATCTGGATGTGAATCCCTTCATGATCAGGTGGGCAATGTAGAAGGTTTTTCTAACCACTTTAGCAACGTGAGTGTCAAAAGAAAGGCCACTGTCAACCTGGGTCCCCAGGTCCCTGATAACCTCTTCTGTGCTTAGTGGATTGCCACCTATATGGTAGCTTGGGGTGACCTTGTTTTTCCCGAAGGGTATGACTATACATTTTTTGGCGTTTAACTTCAGGCCATGGCTCTGGCACCAGCTATCTGTTTCCGTGAGTCCCTTCTGAAGGATATCCATGTCAGATGCACTTTCCACTATGGCCCAGTTTGCAGTCGTCTGCAAACTTTGTCAGCCAAAGTCCTCCCATGTTGGCCTGTACTTCTGAGAAGTAGATGCCAAACAATAGGTGGCCAAGGACCGAGCCCTGTGGGACACCACTTGTGACCGGCTTGGAGTCTGACACAGCGCCAGCAACTCTAACCCTGTGGGTTCTGTCCTTAAGCCAGTTTGCAACCCATCTTGTGACATATGGGTTTACATTTAAGCTGGTAAGTTTTTCTACAATACCCGAGTGGGGTATTGTGTCGAAAGCCTTTGCAAGGTCAAGGTAGACTGTATGGACTGCCTTTCCCTCATCAATGGCCTTGGTGACTGTTTCGAAGAAGTCGACCAAGTTCAAAAGGCATGATCTTCCCTTGACGAAGCCAAACTGGGTCGGGTCCAATGTCTGCAAGTCCCCTATATCTTTGTTTATGAGCTCCATTATGATCCTCTCCATAGCTTTGCAGACTAGACTTGTTAAGCTTATGGGGCGTAATTACCAGGGTCCGTGAGGCGCCGCCTTTGTGGAGTGGGACCACAGTTGCCATCGCCACTCCTTGGGCACGTATCCTGTGGTAAGGCTGAGATTAAACAGCTGCCTTATGTGCGGGTTTAATTCCTCATTTAGCTCGTGTAGCACACAGCCGGGGACACCATCCGGTCCCATTGATGCTGTGTTTTTAGCTTTAGAGAGAGCAGCTTTCACCTGCGCATTTGAGATGTCCGGGAGGCTACACTCAGCTGGGATAGTTATCTCTCCTTTAGGGGAGAGGGGTGAAGTTTGCACTGAACCTGTCTGCCAGTATGTTGGCAATGTCTGTGGGTTCAGTGATTTTTGTATCATTTTGGACTAATTCTGAGCATATCTGGGAGTTTCCACCCAGGTTCCTAACATAGCTGAAAAAGGCCTTATGATTGTCCTTTGAATCCATGGCAATTTTTCTCTCAAAATTGGCCTTAGTTGATTTTATGAGTGCTCGTATTTTTTACTAATAATGATCAGGGGTGACTTCCCTTTTATGGATTTTGTTCTATCATGTAATAGCTTTCTCCTCTTATTGTAAAGTTTGTTAATGGCTGGGGTCCACCAGACTGGACGCTTGCCCTTTGTGGAAAGAGTCTTGGTTTTATTTGGGATTGCCTGATCCATGCAGTCCTGGAGGTGTTCATAGAAGGCATTTGTAAGGGCTTCCGCAGCTTGGGTTGTGGTTTCCACTGGCTCAGGGGCCTTGAAGGATACCACACCAGTCTTGAGTAGTGTGAAGTTTGCTTTAGAGAAGTTCTTCACTATGGTCTTTTTGTTTGGGGTGGGGCGGGATGGGGGTTTCCAGAGAGATTAGTTTATGAGCAGGTGTCACGAATGCGGGATATACTTCGAGTGTGGGGCATTTTGTCCCCATGTTTGTGACAATGAGATCTAGTATATTTTCTCCTCTCGTGGGAACAGTGACTAGCTGTTCCATGGCATTTGAATTTATGAACTCCAGGAACCGTTGGGCTAGAAAGTTAGGGCTTGAGTAATGTTCCCAGTCTATATTCGGGTAGTTGAAGTCACCCAATATGATGGTGTTTGGAGATACATTTATACCCTCCAGTGTCTTCAGGAAGGCTGTGTGGGGTTCCTGAGTTTGAGAGGGTGGCCTGTAGCATGCTACAATTTGTAGAGCAGTTTTGCCTATGGTTAGTTGCACCTGGATGGTTTCCGAAGCTTATGCGTTGCCACCAACCTGGAGGTGTGGGTATCCTTTATGAATATGGATACACCCCTCCTTTTGTGGTGTGATCCGGGTTTTGAGGCCGAACGCATGATATGAGGTAAAACCTAATAGTGCCGGGGTGCTCTCAGGAGCCTTGAACCAGGTTTCAGTTACAGCACAGACATCGATGTTCTCCATACTGAGAAGGGCCTCGAGTGCGTGCATTTTGAGATTTAGACTTCTGGCATTGAGCAGCATTACCCTCAGTTTCTTCCCATTTTTGTTTTCTAGGGTGGTAGGTTTAGAATTTGAGCCTTGCCTAAAAAAGGCACTATGGGGGGTGGCAAGAGCCTTAGCCAATATCCGGAATCCCAGGGGTGACAGGTGCAAGCCGTCCCTTGGCAGCGTGGCTTGTCAAGCATGTCATCCCAGGCAGACAGACACTGGATCCCCTTTGAATGACACCAGACATTAAGCCAATTGTTAAAGCTGATCATCTTGTCTCTATATTGTGGCATCATTCTTGGTGAAGGAAGGATACTGCTCAGGGTTAGGGTCATACCTGCCTGGGCTACATAATCAGAGAGCTCCTCTATGTCTCTTTTCATGTAGTCAAGGGAGGTACGTCTCAGGTCGTTCACACCAGCATGGACAATGACTGTGTCATATTTGTACTTGCCGTGGAGTGACCCGAGTGCTTGTGTTATGTGGCGGATTCTAGCCGATAGGCAGCTTACTGTGACCCTCTCCTTGTTCAGCCTGGTGAGTGGGACGTCAGTGTGTCTGACTATGGAGTCACCTATGACAAGTATGTTTGGTGTTGTATTTGGCCTTAAGGGTTGTGACTGCTTTGCACACTGCTTTTGTGGTTTATGTGTTGCTTGTGGGGTGTCTTGAGGTAGCAGTTGTTTGGGTGTCTGCTTTGGAGGCCTCTGCTGTTTAGGTAAATTTTACTCGGAGCCTCCGAGTATGTCTTTGTGTGTTTATGTGTTTGATTCAGTGGAGTGGTAGCATTATGTGAGGCTGGTTTTGTGGTGTGTGTAGTTGCCTTCTCCTCCTGTCTGGTCTTGCCAGTCCTGAGTTGAGAGAGCTCAGCCTCCAGTTTGGCTAAATAGCTGCATCTCGCAAGTATTTGTGTTATGTGGGAGGAGGAGAGGGTTGTCTGTGTACATGAGGCAGTTATAACATTGCCTCAAGATTCCCAGATTCACCAGCTGGACCGGAGAGGAGATTGACAACTGACCTTTGGACATGCTAGAATAATATTGGGAAATCCTTAATTGAAAACAAGGGCCAGTGGGGAGTGAGGGTGTAGTGCTTTTAATTTTTAGTGCTGACTTATATAATTGCTTTAGTGAGGAAGTGCCAGGTAACTTGAGTGCAATGTGTTACAAGTAACTAAATGCAAAAACGACAAACAGTAACTTTCTTTCAAGTGAAACAAGGAAATAAGTACAGTAAGCAATGCAGATATCACTAGTGATCCACAGAAGCTGAGAAGTTGTATTAGGTGGAATTGGCTTCCAGGGAAATAACAAGCAAACAAACAACAAGCATATAAACAAAGCTAGATTCAGCAGGCCTGGATCTAGTCTCTGCTAGAGCAAACAAGGTGTACCAATTTCAGTAAGATACAGTTCAAATATTCAGGCACTATAAACCTTTAACCAGAAATTCCCGCTCAAAGGGCAGAGTCCAGCCTCTTCTCCCACAAGAGTGCAGACCACGAACCTTCTTAATGTAAAATAACTGGCCTGAAGCCCAAGTGCCTAAACCAGAACTAATACACTTGGACACTGGGCTCTCAATCAGCAGTTCCCAACTTAGAAGGATGAAAGCTACCTGTCCTGCCACCACAGTGCTTGCCACAAACCTTCCTAATGTAAAACAACTGGTCTGAAGCCCAAGTGCTTAATCCAAAAGACTTGAATGATAGCTACCCTTTAATCAAGTTACAACCAAGCAGTAATAAATACCATTGAATACTTTAGAGAATGTCTGGATTAGTGCTCAAGTTACACAAACAAAGCTAGATCCAGCAGGCCCGAATCCAGTCTATGCCACAGCAAACAAGGCGCACCAACTTCAGTAAGAAACAGTTCAGATATGCATGCACTATAAGCCTTTAACCAGAAATTCCCAGCTCAGAAGGGCAGAGTCCAGCCTCTCCTCCCACAAGAGTGCAGACCACGAACCCTCTTAATGTAAAATAACTGGCTTGAAAGCCCAAGTGCTTAAACCAGAATTAATACACTTTTAGAATAACAGACACTGAGCCCTCAATCAGCAGTTCTCAACCTAGAAGGATGTAAGCTACCTGTTCTGCCACAACAGTGCAGACCACAAACCCTCTCAGTGCAAAACAACTAACTGGTCCGAAGCCCAAGTGTTTAAACCAAAAGGCTTAGAATGAGTTACACCAAGCAGTAATAAATACAATTGAGTATTTTAAGATGATGCAAAAGTAAAAAGAAGTAGGTAGAAACACAAGTACAGTAAAAGCAGATGAAAATTTTTTTTTTTTTTTTCTGAACAAGTGCTGAGATCAAAGAAACAGATTTGAGTGCTGAAACTAGAAAACTGGCTAGTTATAAGAAAAAAACAAGCTAGAAGGCTTCCCTCAAACACAGAAGGGCTTGGGGGCTCAGAAGCCTACAAATAGTCGGTACCACTTAACAAGAAAGGCAGGAAATAAGCTTAATTTTTTTTTTTTTCTATTTCCCAGATGCTCTCTTTGTACACAGTAGGAGTGCCTGAAATCAGAATATGATCTCACTGCACTCAGTTGAGTGAGCAAATGAGATGGGCCCAGAGGCAGGCTGAGGGGCAGGCAGTTTCAATGCCACTAAGATTAACACCAAAACAAAAACATGGCGGGTGGGTGGGAATAACTGAAGAGCAGAATAACTTCAGT
This sequence comes from Protopterus annectens, assembly GCF_019279795.1. Classification (NCBI taxonomy): domain Eukaryota; kingdom Metazoa; phylum Chordata; order Ceratodontiformes; family Protopteridae; genus Protopterus; species Protopterus annectens. The sequence goes on from NC_056741.1 coordinate 527,824,987, forward strand.
TAAATATTCCTTCAACACTCCTTCATACACAGTTTAAATCAAATTAAATACTGTATTTTTTTTAAAAAAAAGTGCAGATAAAGGTACTTAAATTCTCTTATACGTCCAGTTGAATATAACCAAGTTCTTAGCTGGCCAAGCTGAGGTTTTAAAGCAGGAATTATTTCACATGCACCAGTTTAAATATGCAAGGACAGGAAATCAAAGAATGTGGCTACCCCCACACCTGTAATTACTAGCAAATAACAAAATTCAGCCAACACTAGCTTCAGTTCAAGTTACTGAAGAGCACAGTTGAGTGGCACACTGAGTTTGTGGGCTGTGTCATTTGGGTTGTGTTGGGGGGTGGAGGTTGCTTGCGTTTCTGCTTTGAAGGTCCCTGCTGCTTGGGTAGATTTTTTTTTTTTTTTTGAGAGCTTCCACGGATGTAGGTGTGTGTTTTGTGTTTCTGTGTGTGTGTTTTGGTGGTGTAGGTTTTGAGGGACTATGTGATGAGTGTGGTGCAAGTGTTTACCTTCTCTCTTGACTGTCTAGCCCAGTCTTGGGTGAAGAGAGCTTTGCTTCCAGTTTGGTTATATAAGTGCATCTCTCACAGGTTGTAGTGTTGGGTGGTAGGAGAAGAGGGTTGTCTGTGTACATGAGGCAATTGCTGCATTGCCCCAAGATGCCCAGATTCATCAGGTAGACATGAGAAAATACTGGGAGCTGACCCTTAGACATGCCTGGATAGGTGCTTATTTATTAAGTACTAAAAACTGTTTTCCTCTAGACAAGTGAGGAAAGTTGAGTGCTGTAGTAATTTGTAGCTTATTTAGTGGTTACAAGGAGTTCTGAACAAGTGCTGAGCTCAAAGAAACAGATTTGAGTGCTGAAACTAGAAAACTGGCTAGTTCTAAGAAACAAAATAAAGCTAGAAGGCTTCCCGCCAGCACAGAAAGGCGTGGGGGCTCAGAAGCTTACAAATAGTCCTGGATACAGCAAATCTGTATCTGGACTAGACAAATTATAGGAAAGGCAGGAAACAAGCTTAGAAAAAAATTTTTTTTTTTTTGGAAAGGGGAAAGGAGGAGCAGAAGCTAACCGGGTTGGCCTTCTCAAATGTTCTCCCTGGAATAGGTAGAATGAGGTAATGACACTAGACTGGGAGGAGTGTCCCAGATCAAATTTACAGTAGGGGTGGGCAACTGCAAAGCCACCGAGTATAACAGGGTACCAAAAGTGAGGGAGGGTGGGAAACAAAAATCAGAACAAACAAACCCAACCAGATGCTTAACAATTGTAGAAAATTCTACTTAATACCTCACACACAGTGAGTAAAATAAAAGTGCTGTAAATAACTCAGAAATAAGCAAAAAAACAGGATACTTTATGTTGTATATCTCAGATTCATTAGCTCAGAGCCCTTCCTCCGACTTTCACCGATTAGCTCAGTGTGAAATGGCAGAAATAGTCACAAGTTAACTTCTTAAGTAATAAAGTTGAAACCTGAAACAACTTTCAAAAAAGCTTGAAAGAACCAATGAGGTGCTTATTCCAAGGTGTAGTCCAGGCAACCCCAGTCAGCCAATGACCACAAACAGTTCACTCTCACTGAAATGCAATACTGGCCTTGGCTAAGCTATGATGATCTGGGACATGTGCTCAGACACACACAGCCTCTACTACCAAACATCTAGGCCCAAAACACAAGCCTGCATATGGGCAATGCTACACTGCCAACACTACTTGGGTAGAAAAAACTGCAGAAATGTTTAAACAGATAAAGGATCAAGGAGATGCTAGAGAATGCTTTTAAATGCAAGCAAGTTATATGATACTATAAAAATTCTGCTTAATACCTCACACACAGTGAGTAAAACAAAAGTGCTGTAAATAACTCAGAGATAAGCAAAAAACAGGATCCTTAATGTTATGTATCTCAGATTCGTTAGCTCAGAGCCCTTCTTCCGACTAGCTCAGTGTGTATTTTTCTTATACTATTGCCACAATTAGGAACTTGTTTCAGAGGAGAAAAAAAAGAAACCCCGGTAAAAATGTTATGATTTGTTATAGGTGGGTTTTCCTCAACTTACAGTTAGTTGTTCCTCCTTTGTTTTTTGCCTTAGAAAACACTTTCTTTGCAGACAGCCATTTAATCCAAGAAGGTCCAGTAAATTATATAATGTGCCCCAGTCCCACATATTCCACTTTAGTAACCCCAGGTTAGATCCTGCAGTAATTTCTATGTCATAAAATCAGCCTCGGCAAAACTACATACAGCAGCCAATCTTTATTCCTTCTGATAAGCTATGCAAAGCCATTGATAGGTTTGGGAAGAAGGTTTATCCTTCTGAACAGCGATTTGTTAGGCTTCTGTGTCTTAAGATTTGGCTGAATTACTTTGACAGTAGGAGACAGTTAATTGCTTAACTGCCTTTCTCAGATACTAAGGCATCTCTGAATTCCTGAGTTTCTTCTGTCTTGTGTAAATATTCTCCAAAATGTGCTTATGATATTGCTGATGCTGTTTCTAGAGCAGCTGCCAGTGGGACAGTAATGAAAATATTTGCCAGTCTACTTTCTTTGTATTTTCCTGAGGATATCAAAGCTGAGATCCTGAATGCTCATTTAGATAAATAGGTGTAATTTGATCATTTTTCTTTTGAGGTCCTTAAAAGGGTTGATGAAAGGTGGAAGTTAATTCAGGGGGTTACCCAGATTTTTCAACCATCATTGTCGGTTATGGTTCCTTTTTCACAAAACAAAGGTCGTATTCCCAGCTGGGCAGAGGCAAGCAAAATTTCAAAAAACAGTGGCAGGGAGGTTCAAAGAAGAAAGGAGGGTCCTAAAACCAAAGGCAATAGACGGACGGTGTGCCCTTTTATGTGATTATAAACTGTTTTCTTGTTAACTCTGCATTTAAAAAGCATTTATCACATTACATTTCTCAAAAATTTCAGGTGCTTTTTACATTTTTATCTGTTTGGTGTACCTTTTCAGTTTTCTTATTTTCAAAATCTTTGGCTTGAGTAAAAAAAATCTTTCCCAACCTAGGGTTTCAGATGAATGTAGGGAAATCTGTCATCCCGTTCACAGGATAGTGTTTTGGGGCTTCTCTTGGAGACATACTTCATGATGTTTTTTTCTTCCGTAGGACAGAGTGGAGTGTTACAAGGAGCAGTTTAATATTTTCCAACGAGGCATTGCATCTGTCAAGGAATATCTGAGAATGTTAGGTTTAATGGCCTTTGCCATTGTCATGATGCCTTTGGCCAGGCATCACTTGAGGAATATTCAGTGGTTTGTCATATTGATGTGGACCCAACACCACCATCCCCTTTCATTTCAAATTCTAGTATTGAGATTTGTGAAAAAGGAGATCCTTTAGTAAGTGAATCAATTGATTTTAATCCAGGTCTCCCTTTTTTCCTTCCAGTCCCTGCTCATTCCATAGCTATAGATGCATCAGATTTTGCTGGGAGACTGCATCCAAGGGGGGTGAAAATCTAGGGCCTCTAGAACAAGCAAAACAAATTAAATCCATAAACATCAAGTACAAGACACCTGTAATAATAGCTGTTTGAACTCAACCTTCTTTGGACTCCCAAGCCGTCTGCTAATAAACACAGTTAACTTCAAAGACATGTGGTTCATAAACGAAAAGAGGAGCCAGTTTAGTTTCCCTTTGCATCCTACCTGTGGTAGCATGAGAAATAAGAGAGAGTACAGACTTTCCTGCCAGGCTACCTGCATTTCATCTGCAAAATGTATTGCAGACAAGCTGAACAGGACCAAGGTAGATCTTCTCAAGTAGAAGTTGCACCCAAGTGGTCTTCCAGGAATTAGACCATCTTTGGGGTGCTCCTCAGGTAGATCTGTTTGCCCCCTGCCACAACAGATAGTTAAAGAAATTCTGCTCCAGGACTCCTTGCATACAGGCCCGGAAGACAGATACCTTTTTATTCCTATGGGTGGAAGTGTTTCTTTATGCATTTCCTCCCTTTCTTCTGTTAACCAGGTTTCTTCTCAATGTGCAGAAGGACTCTCCAAGGATAGTTGTGGTGATCCTCTTTTGGTCTAGGCATCTATGGTTGTCTTTCTTTTGAAAATGTGTAAGAGCAGTCTCCACAAGCTTCCTCACAGAATAGCATTGCACAAGATAGAGGTTATTTGGTACACCTTATCCTTCAATTACTTTGGTTGACAACATTGGTAATAGAATTTTTAGTGTTCTGAGGACATGCAGTAGGTATCAGTGGGTGCAAAAGAAACTAGCTACTGGAAATTGTGTATGGGTAAATGGAAATGGTTTTGTAGTTGGTGCCATGATGAGAACTAGAACCCTTTCAAGGTTCAGAATCCTTGGTTCTTAAATATTTCTGTGAGTGATTATCCCCTGGTCTTTTTTATTCTTCTACCAAGATTCATCTTTAGGCCATCTCTGCTTGGCTGCCCTCCTTTTTATCCTACGTCAAGTGAGACATTGTGTGGATGGAGTTTTACATATCCGTTCACCTAGAATGCAGTTAAGCTTCTTTATGATATCTTACTTTTGTACTGGGAAAAAATGTAAACTGGTTTTCTTTTCAACCTGTAAAGAAGGATATTGAAGTTCATATCTGGAAAATTTTATTCGACGTCTGCTTGATGAATGTTTCAGTTATAGGCCATTATGGTGAGTCATCCCCATTTCATCCTTCCCACAGGTAAAGGAATCATTCTCAAATAATACTCTATTTATACCTAAGGTTGTTTTAACATTAACACTGAGACAGGCAATTCATTTGTCAGATTTCTTCCTAGAAACTAAGAATGGAAAAAAAGGAATTTTGTAGAGTGGTTATTCATAGACAACTCTGATAGTATGTTGATAGGACCAAAAAACTTCAGGACTTATGATCAACTGTTTATTTCCTATGAATGTAAGACAGAAAGTGATGGTCACTCTAAAAAACAGAAAATTCTCAAATGGTTGTCTCGTGATATTGTTTTTGTTATTCTCACTGTAACAGGACACTTCAGGGAAAGTCGGGGCCCACTTCACCAAACGTCTGGTTACTTCTGTACCGTGGTGGAAAGGAGTGGAATCTAGAAATATACTACAGGCGGCAACTTGGTCATCTCTACACACCTTTTCCAAATACTGCAAACTAGATTTAGGTCCAGAGCACGTTTTGGTAGGACTGCTCTGCAGGAAAGCTTTAATCTGATATTGTTAATCCTCGTTCATTCCTTACATGTGGGTATCGGTTCCAACCTCGGAACCGAGACGGCCATCTTCCAAGCTCACATCAGCTACAAACTCTTGAACTAAAACTCTTGCCCAGAATTCCCCTCTCCCTGTTACCTCGGATTTCGTTTGCTGTGTCACCCTTCGGTCGTGTCAAGCTATATCTCTTGAGCAAAGTACAATTTTTTTCTTCATACTAAGTTCAAAAACAACCTTTTTTCACAGAAAAGTTATTGGATAGTTTTCTCTTACCTTATCGTATTTAGCGACTATCCTTTCTTGAATCTTTTCAATTCCTTTCCTTCTCTTTACCACGAGGTAATTTCTTTTTTTTACCATCGTTGGTAAACCCCCTTTCCTTCTTACCTTTGGGTAATTGTTGTATCATTGCTGGTATTTTTTCTGGGTTTCCTTCTTTCTTTCTGACATGGCAGATAAAAAAGGTAGTCCAGGATTTAAAAGATGTTCAGATTCTGGCCATAAATTACCTACTTCAGATGCACATTCCCCGTGTGTCTATTGCTTGGGTGTGCCTCATTTAACAGTTGACCCACCCTGCGGGATTTGTAAGAATTTCTCTAACAGGACATTGATTGAGAGAAAAAAATAAATTAATATTGAAGGGGCTACTTAAATCTCCTTTTTCAGAGGCTATTTCTGGGTCGGAGGCTTCAACCCCTCCAAGATCTCATAAGAAAAGGCGTGATGAACACATAAAGGCCAAGTCTCTTCCTTCGTCCCTTGCTGGGGACTCCCAGGAACCGAGACCCAAGAAAGCTAAGCTTTCCAGTTCGGATTTGACTTCTTTGGCTCCAGCGCTTTCGGTACCTAGACCTTCAGCACCGAGGCCATCTGCGCCATCTGTGACTTCGGCACCGACTAGAGTGCCCTTTTACCATATCAGTACCGAGGGGCTCCTCTGGTCAGACTTCTTTACCGGCATCGACTGCCCAGTCGATGCAGACTGTTACAATGTCGATGGATTTTTCAATGCCCATTGCCTTTTTGGCTCCAACAACTTGCCCGGCACAGACTACCCTCTCAGCACCAGCCATTCAGTTATCGGCACTGATTTTTCCGGTTCCAGTCTTGGTGCCGACAACCACTTTGGTACCGACCTTATTGTCGGTGCAGACCATGACTTCGGCACCGATTTCCTCGATGCAGACACCTGTAGTTCAGACCTTTACAGCCTCGTTGTTTTCAGTGCAGACCTCCGAGGTGGGTACCGAGCTTGCTCAGTCTTCGGATAGACCTGACGACTCCTCAGCCATGTCCGTGAAATCCACTAGAAGCCTCTCTGAACATGACGTGTTGCGTCCTGTGGATCAAGTGCTTTTGGCCAGAGGTATCCTGCCCCCCAGGACTTATCCTTCCTCGGGAGGTGATCACCCTTTACCAAAGACCCCCTACTTATTCTCCTCCTTCATTGCCTTTGAAGCCCCTTGATATAGCACAGTCTTCCCCCCTCTATGGTTCCCTTTATGGACCTTACTAAGGAGCTGCAGTTGCCTTTGTGGCAGGAGAGTTTTGCTACAACCCAGGATGTCATCTGTGGCATACATAATTTGGTGTTTCACATAATTTGGTGTTTCACAGCCATCCAGGGACTCAGAGTCGGCAGCCTGAGCCACTTAGGAGAAGGGGTGACTCCTGTCCTGGGCAACTCACCCCTCTTCAGGTGGACCGGCCTTCCAGCTAATGGAGAAGGCTCTGGCATCGGCTGACGATCCTGCGCTATCACTCTCCCCGCCCTCTTCTGGACCTCAATGTACACAAATCACTTCTGGTGGACACCGGGTGCTGGGGCCTCTGGATATACTCCCACAGGAGATCCCTTGTACGCTGTCTTCTCCAGCTTCTCCCTCTGAGGAAGTTCATCAAAAGAGTTCGTGCAAGAGGAAGCACATGGACTCCACAGAGGAGTCCTTTACTGAAGACACAGACTTTGATGATGGGGAAGGGTCCCCTCGCTCACCCTCTGAGGTATCCTTTGATGATATTCTTGAAATTCTTAAACAGAGAGGTGACTGGCAGCCCTCGAACCTGACCTCTGAAGAGTCTGTGTTCCTGCAGGCCTTTTGCGCCCGACCCCTTACCTCCTGGGTTACTTCACCTGCTGAAGAACTGGTCCGGCTCATCATGCAGCATGCGTGGAAGGCTCCTGACACAGTTGAGGCCATTCCCCAGAGGCCAGATAAAATTTTGTCCCCTCCTGCTACTGATCCCCATTGGCCCAAAGGTCTTCCTGTAGATGCTTTGGTGGTGGCGGCTGCAACTAAAATGGACCTGGCAGAAGAAGAAAGCCAGACTGTCCATCCACTCAACAGAGTCCTGGGCTCTGGACAGACTAGGGAAGCATACGTTTGCATCAGCGACCTTTGCAATCCGGTCCCTGAACTATATGGCATACTTTACCAGGCTTCAAAGAGATTTAAATTCTGAGCTCTCTGAAATTTTTGCTAGAGCTGTGTCTGATGAGGTCCGTGACAAAGTGGCCTCTCAGCTAGCCACTATTGAATCGATATTGATCTCCTCCACATGCCTGATATCTCACACATCAGAAGGGGCAGCTAGAGTGACGTTCAGGCATTGTTCTGAGACAACACACCTGGATGCACTTGTGTAATTTCGCGGAACCCTTCAAGGCTTCCTTTCTCAATCCTCCCATCAAAGCCTCTTCACTGTTTAGACCCAAGGTTAAAAGCACACCGGCCAGATGTGAACAGGATGGTAAGACCCTTCCTGCCGTGGGTGTCCGTTATTCTTCCCCTCTGTGGGATTTCTCCAGAAACCAGAAGAGTGGGAAGATATAGTACAAAAAGTCTCAGGGTCCTTTCCGTGACACACAGGCCGAGTTCTCCCCTAGAGGCAGAGGGGGAAACTCAGAGGGAAGACTCCCTTTTCGGGGCGGGGGGGTCCGCATAACCATGGTTCCAGAGACACTTTCCCTGGCCAATCCTACCAGCGCTCCTGAAGAGCGGCCCAACTGCTGTCCTCTGTAAGTGGTTGGGGGTCGTTTCTCTGTGTACCCTTCTGCCCGGCTAACCATCACCACCGATTCTTGGTTACAAAGAATTATAACCAGTGGTTATCATATTCCCCTTCGACCTTTGTCCCGCTTCCCTAACAAACTTGCCCAACGTTCCACCCAGTCAAAGGGAAGAAGCAGCTTTAGAGATTTCAAAGCTGCTAAGAAAGAGTCATCCAAATAGTCCCTCCAGACCAGATAGGATCAGGATTCTACTCAAGACTATTTTTGGTGCCAAAGAAAACCGGGGACTGGAGTCCAATTTTGAATCTCAGCGTATTGAACAAGTTTGTAAAAGTACAAAAATTCCGGATGGTCACAATACAGTCTATCCTTCCGCTTTTGGAAAAAGATGATTGGATGTGCTCAATAGATCTTCAAGATGCGTACTGCCACATAAAAGTGGACAGGCCATCAAGAAGATTCCTTCACTTCTGTGTGGGAGCCAGTCACTACCAGTTCAGAGTACTGCCCTTCGGACTCTCTACAGCCCCCAGAGTATTCACAAAGTGCATGGCAGTGGTCACAGCTCACTTGTGACTACAAGGATTCCAGGTGATGTTCTTCGTGTTTCACTGTTGCAGTCATAACTGTTGGGTGCTCCTGCCGGCAGGCAGCCCGAGGTCGGCCAGAATCCCAAAGTCTGGGTCCGGCGTCGGCTGTATAAGCTAGTATCCTGACGTCAGGACGCCTTGGTACATAGCCCTCAGCCAACGCCATCTTCCCCAGTCTTTCTTGCCGTGTGGTGGAAAGCAGCTCGCAAAACGTTGGTTGGCGATTTTCGAACAGCGTATTTGGTTGTTGTCGGTCCGAAGTTGTTACTTCTCTTCTCAAAGCTAAGTACCCCGTTGGGAATCTTTTCTTGTTCCTCCGATGTCAGAAAAAGTTAATAATTGTATAAGCGTGTGGGAAACAAATACCTCATAAAGATTTCCACTCTTACTGTCTACCTTGCTTAGGCCCTGACCACGGCGTTTCTTGTTGTCGGTTCTGTGCCAGGTTCAACTCTCGTACTATCAAGCGCAGATGCGATTGGGCTTTAAATTATTTTGGCAGACGCTTCAATTATAGAATGTCGTCGGACACTACCGGAGTTCAAAAGAAGCACAAAGACAGGCCTTCGAGGTCCAAACAGGACTCGTTGCAGCTGGAGCCAGCGTCCGGTTCGGCTGTCGTCAGTGAGGCGCTTTTGCAGCCCCTGTCGTCCGCCACTTCTGAACCGATGGCGATACGGACTCCCATGGGGAGCCATCGAGGCCCACTATTTTAACTGCTGCAGGACCTTCGGACGTCGCTCCTTCAGATGGGTCCGGAACCGCTGTGCAGGTACCGGCTTCTGAGGGGTTTTCAGGCCTACTCACATCACTATTTCAAAGGCAAAGGCAAAGACAAAGACTCCTACTAAGTCTAAAGTTCCAGCTCAAGCTGCTTCTGAATCCACTCCCAAGACACAAAACAATTATTGAGGATGGCTGAAGATTGCTTACAATGATTAGGGGTTCTCACCCCTCCTGAAAAAGGCCTCGACAGGATGTTACTCTGGATTCCTCTGACCAGGCTTCTGTATCTTCTGTTTCTTCCTCTGATCAGGACTATTCCTTTCCCCTTATGAGGATTGGATGCTGAGGATTCTTTGCCCTCGGCCTCTCCGCCTGAGGATTTTTCTTTTGGGGAAACCTTGCATGAGATGAGGGAACATTTTTATTGGGAAGGACAGGAATATTCTGCTTCCAAAAGAGGCTTAGAGAATTTCTTCTTCTTCCTCAGCATAGGCCTTTAGCTATCCCTCCTGTCTTGGACATTGTAGATGATGCTTTTTCGAGGCTAATTTGAATCCTGATTCCATGCCTCCTGCTCCTTCTAAGCCTGATAGATTTTATAGGGTTCCTGACTCTCATTTATTTTTATTTAAAACCCTTCTGCAGATCCTGAAACTATTTCTCAGGGCTCTAAGGCTGCTAAGGTTGCTACTTCTAAAATCCTATTCCCTCTGAGAAGGATTCTCGTGCTTTAGACAGGTGGGGAAAAAGGTATATACTTCTGCTACCCTGTCTGTAAGGGCTTTAAATTGCCAGTTTCATATGTTTAAATATCAGCAATTTCTTTTGTCTGTTTTAAAGCAAAGCTTGCTTCCCTTCCTTCTTGTGCAGAGGATAAGGAACTTCAGGATGTTTTGCATGCTACTGAACAGGTTAACAAGCATAGCTTACATTGTGGTTTTGATGCTTTGGATGCTTCCTGCAGGGCTGCTGCCTCTGGTACTGTGATTAGGAGACATGCCTGGCTTCGTGAACAAAGTTTACCTGAACAGGTTAAGGCTAAGTTATTAGATGCCCCTGTTCAACAGGATGTTCTTTTGGTTCTAAGGCTGAGGAAGTTATTAAAAGATGGAAGAAAAGGCAAAGTCCATGCAGACTGTAAAAGATTTCTTGCAGGTTCAGCCTCCTAGATTTTCCAGGAATTGGCCCTCAAAATTGGTCCTTTCCCGTCTGAGAGGCCTCAAAGGGAAGATATAGGCGCTCAGAGGTCGTGGTCAAGGCCAGACTTCTTACAGATCTAGACAATGGACTGCTTCTTCACCTAGGAGGGAGAAGACAGATCCCAATCTCAAAGAAAGCAAACTCAATGACTCTCTCGGTTGGGCTTCAGGACCCCTTTACCTGGGCGCCTCTCGGAGGAAAACTGTCTCTTTTACAGAAATTGGACTCATATTACCCAGGACAGATGGGTATTGGGCGTGATTTTAAAAGGTTACAAGTTCCACTTTCACACTTTGCCAAGGACTCACGGTTGGCCAGATCTGCCAAAACTGCAATGGTCAGAGGCCTTAACTCAAGTGGATGCTCTTCTGGCCATGAGAGCCATAGAGCCTGTTCCACTCGGAAATGGGAAAAGGGTTTTATTCAAGGCTGTTTCTGGTTCCCAGAAAACAAAACTCATGGAGACCTATTCTGGACCTTTCTGTGTTAAACACCTTTTGGAAATTCCAAAGTTCAAGATGCTTACTGTGCAACAGCTAATTCCAATGCTCTCTCAGGGCCTGGATGGTGACATTGGACTTAAAGGAAGCCTATTTGCATATCCCTATCAGACAAGAGCAGGAAATTCCTCAGGTTCAAGGCAGGTTGAGGCACTTTCAATTCTCTGTTCTGCCCTTTGGTTTATCTACTGCCCAGAGTCTTCACCAAGTGCCTGGCACCAGTAGTGGCTTACTGCAGACTTCAGGGGATCCAGATTTACCCCTATTTGGACGACTGCCTTATTCAGGCAGACAGCAAAGATCTTCTGCTTCAACATCTGGACTTTGTTCAACGTCTTCTCCTACTACTGGGATTCTCAGTGAACATAAAAAAGTCACATTTGATCCCTTCTCAACAAATGGTATTCTTGGGAGTCCTCTTAAATACAACCTTACAAAGGGCCTACCTCACTCCAGAAAAACAAACTCAGCTGGCTTCTACTTTCAACACCTTGGCAACTCTATCTCAGCTCACTGCAAGGAAATTCCTGCAGGCTCTGGGCTACATGGCTTCCTGCATTCTGTTGATTCCAAACGCAAGGCTTCACATGAGAAAGCTTCAATGGTATCTGAAAAGTGTATGGTCACAGCACTACCACGATCTGGATATTCTGATTCCTCTGATCCCCTGCCTCCAGAAGGAGTTCCTCTGGTGGTCCAGGGCATGCACGTTAAACGAAGGAAAACCTTTTCGCTCCTCAGCCTACTCAAATCCTAACCACGGACGCCTCGGATTATGCTTGGGGAGCACACTTTCTAGACAATTGCCAGCAGGGAACCTGGACAAAGGACCATCTTCACTGGCACATCAATCTGAAGGAAATGTTGGCAGTTCAAAATGCCCTGTTAGCCTTCAAAAACCTTTTACAACCAGGGCCTCTGCTAATTCGCACAGACAACACCACGGTCATGTGGTACATCAACAAGCAGGGGGGTTCTCATTCATACCTCCTTTGCAGACTAGCTATGGGTTTATGGGACACAGCTCTAAATTTGAATCTGCATCTCCAGGCTCAATTCATTCCAGGAAACAGAATCTCTTAGCAGACAGCCTGAGCAGAAACATTTCAGATCCTCACGAATGGATGCTAGACACCAACTTGTTCAACAGGATTACTGCAGTTTGGGGATGTCCCCAGATAGATCTGTTTGCATCCCATCTCAATCATCAACTGCCTCGCTTTTGCACCAGGTCCTTCCACAAAACAGCATGGAGAGTGGATGCCCTGTCCTTCAGCTGGAGAAGCCTGTCAGCATATGCCCTTCCTCCTCTTCCTCTACTGCCTCGGGTACTACTGAAGATAAAGCAGGACAAGCCCAAGTTCCTCATCTTGATTGCTCCAAATTGTCCTCGACAGTTTTGGTATCCAACCTTAAAGCTCCTGTTCTCGGGGCCTCCTTGGATTCTTCCACTGAACCCTTCGCTTCTGTCCCAGCATCAGGGTCAGTTACTACATTCAATCTCAAGACCCTTTGCTTGGCAGCTTGGCTCTTCAAAGGAATTTGATTTCCTCTAGTCTTCCCAAACAAGTTTTGGATGTTCTTTTGGAAGCTAGACGGCCTAGCACTAGGAAATCTTATGCCTCTAAATGGAAGAGGTTTTCTATTTGGATGCAGGACCGAGGCTTTGATCCTCAGGTTCCTGATCTCTCCTCTATTTTGCTTTACCTTTTGGAACTTTTATCTAAAGGACTTTCCTTTTCTTCCATTAAGATTCATGCTTCTGCTATCTCTGCATTTCAGTTCTGATCCTCCTGTTTTTCACATCCTTTGGTGAAGCAGTTCTTGAGAGGGGCTAAAAATTTGCGGCCTCCAAGGACCCCTCCTGTCCCTGCCTGGGATCTTAATTATGTTTTAGAAAAACTTACTTTGCCTCCTTTTGAGCCTGCTGCATCTTCAGATATTAAGTTCCTATCCTGGAAGACTGTTCTTTTGTTAGCATTGACCTCTGCCAGAAGGGTCTCAGAGTTGCAAGCTCTCATGGCTGTGGAACCATACCTTATTTTTCATCAGGACAGAGTATCCTTGAGGACCAATTTTACTTTCATGCCTAAGGTGATTTCGAAAGTGGCTTTGAATCAGACAATTCACCTTCCTACTTTCTTTCCAAATCCTCAAAATAAAGGGGAAAGGATTTTGCATTCATTGGATGTGCACAGACAGTTACGATTTTACTTGGACAAGACTAAAGATTTCAGAAAGTCTAACCAATTGTTTATTTCCTTTGCTTCCAGTTCTCTTGGAAAACCTATTTCTAAACAAACTATTTCCAAATGGATTGCTTATGGAATCAGATTTTGTTACACTCATCATGGGAAACAGTTTCCAGGGACCATTAGAAGTCATTCTACTAGAGCAGCTGCTACTTCTACTGCTTTCCTCAGAGGAGTCCCTACCAAGGATATCTTGGAAGCTGCCACTTGGAGTTCTGTGCATACTTTCTCCAAGCACTACAATCTCCCCTTGTTTTCTAAGTCTAGGGCAGGCTTTGCCTCTGCTGTCTTGCAGGGTATTCTTGCCTCCCCTTCTTCTATCTAAAGCCTCCTCCTCTCTACACTGCTTTGGGATTCCACCCTACAGTTATGACTGCAACAGTGAAACACGAAGAACATAGTACAGTTGTGTACACCTACCATAAATGTAGATGTTCGAGTGTCTTCACTGTTGCAGTCGTTCCCTCCCTCCTATCCCCTCTTTCTCTCTTATTTGTGGTGTATTTGTGTTTCCTTGTTGGATTCATTTTTGATTTGTTGGGGACTTCTGACATCTAGGGCAAGAAGGGCTGGAGAAGATGGCGTCGGCTGAGGGCTATGTACCAAGGCGTCCTGACGTCAGGATACTAGCTTATACAGCCGACGCCGGACCCAGACTTTGGGATTCTGGCCGACCTCGGGCTGCCTGCCGGCAGGAGCACCCAACAGTTATGACTGCAACAGTGAAGACACTCGAACATCTACATTTATGGTAGGTGTACACAACTGTACTTCTCCATACCTAGACGACTGGCTCATCTCCGCCCCCACCAGACATCTGTTAGAAGAAGCCATGGCGCATACTCTCTCCTCTCTGCAGAAAGGCTAGGCATAATCATAAACTGGCAAAAATCCAATCTCACCCCATCTCAGCCCACAGAATTCATAAGAGCATCTTGAATACAAATAATTGCAGTGCATCCATTCCAGAGCACAGAATTCTAAGGATAAAGCAACAACTGATCCCAATCCTTTCAAGGGAGAAATCCACAGCTCACTTTGTTCTACAGTTGTTGGGTTCCATGGCAGCCTCCATCACCATTGTCCCCCTGGCCAGGTTTCACATGAGGCTTCTACAATGGCTACTGCTCACCCAATGGTATCACTTTCAGTATCCTCTTTCAGCCAAGATTCGGGTAACTCACAGGTGCAAACAGGATTTAAATTGGTGGATGGCCCACAACCCGTCACAGTGGTCTCTCCCCTTTTCCCCCCAACAGCCCAAGGCCACAACGACCACAGATGCCTCCCTGATGGGGTGGGGGGGCTATGTCAGGGACAGACAGTCCAAGGTACTTGGTCCAAAATGGAGGCCCATCTGCATATAAATGTTCTAGAGCTGAGGGCAAGTGCTTCTGGCGTTGCAAGCATTCCATCCCCTGCTGCCATCTGGGACTATTGTGATACAATCAGACAACATGACGGTGGTCTGGTACATCAATAAACAGGGCGGAATAAATTGGACCCACTCTGTCGAGAGGCCATGAAGATATGGTATTGGGTAATGGCTACCAACCCTTTTCTTCTAGCAACACACATTCCCGAGAGTTCCAGCGTGATAGCAGACAGACTCAGCAGGTGTATACTACAACCTCATGAGTGGTCCCTGAATCCCTTGATAGCGGCGGAGATTTTCAACCATTGGGGTCTTCCTTGCTGCGATCTCTCTGCGTCCCTGACCAACTACAAATGCAGCAACTGTTTTGCCCTGATTCCCCCTCCGGGACAGTCACCCAGGAACGCTCTAGTCCACGATTGGCCCTCGGATCTACTTTATGCATTTCCACCTCTCCCCCTCATTCCCCAGTTTCTGAAGAAAACCTGCTGGTTGAAGAGCAAAGTAATCCTCATTGTACCATATTGGCCTCGTCAAATTTGTTTCCCCTTCCTTTGGCCTCACCTGCTAGATCAACCCCGGGGTTGGATGGAGAATCCACGGTTGATCTCCCATCTGCAGAATCTGATTCACCCCAACTTGAACAGCCTGAAGCTCCCAGCTTGGCTCCTCCAATTCCCTTGATTGCCAGGCAGAATTATCTTTCTTTACCAGGATGTGACATTCTTATTGCATCTCATAAGTCTTCCACCAGAATTGCACATCTCAGCAAGTGGAAAAGATTTACTTTTTGGCTGAAGGAAAAGCAGGTAAATCCTTTTTCAGCACCAGTGTCGATAGTACCTGTAGTATCTAGCCACCCTATTTCAATCCGGTCTGTCTGCCTCTACCATTAGAGTTCATTTGGTTGCAATATCTAATTTCCATGATGGTGTCCAAGACTCCTCTCTTTTGTCACACAAATTATGCAAGACTTTCATAAAAGGCGTGAATCATCTAAAACCCCCTTTTAGAGAACCTACTCAACCATGGGACCTGTCATTAGTCCTACAAGCTTTAACAATGCCACCTTTCGAACCAGCTTCTTCTTGTGACCTCAAATATTTGTTATGGAAAACCTTGTTTTTGGTTGCCATTACTTCTGCCAGACCTATCTCTGAGCTTCAAGCCTTATGCATCAAGAGTCCATATTTGATTTTTTATAGAGATAGTGTAATTAAGAACTAATGCTTCCTTTCTGCCAAAAGTGATCTCTAAAATGTCCATTAATCAAACCATTGAATTGCCAGTTTTCGTCCCCAATCATTCAAACAAAGGAGAGTATTGCCTACATACTCTAGATATTCACAGGCAAATTCGCTTCTACTTGAACAGGATTAAGGCCTCTCATAAATCAGACCAGTTATTTTTGGGCTATTCTGGACCTAGATTAGGATGTGCTGTTGCCAAGGTCACATTGGCTAAATAGTTGAAAGACTGTTTGACCTTCATTTATAGACAACGTAATATTCCATTGCCTACTACCATAAAGGCTCATTCTACAAGGTCGGTGGCAACTTTTGCTGCCTTCCATGCCAGAGCTTTACATGACATTTGTGCAGCTGTAACTTGGGCTACCCCCTCAAACCTTCATCAATCATTACAAATTGGATTTGGCCTCCAGGGGAAGAGCATATTTTGGCTCTGGTGCTCAGGAATGTCCTTCCATGAGAGCCTCCCAGGAATAAAGGTAGCTGGGGACTCTGTCCCACATGTAAGGAATGAATGAGGATTAACAATATCAGATAAAGAAGTTATGTCTTACCATAACTTTCCATCTGTATTGTTGATCCTCATTCAGTCATTACGACCCTCCCTCCTTCCCCCTCCTGTGGCTTCTAGTGGATCTCACCATCCAGTTCTATTGGGTCATTTGACCAGAGGTAGCCTCTACCTTCCTTTGACTTGCAAACTCAATTTGAGGTAACAGGAAGAGGGGAATTCTGGGTAATATTTTTAGCTCGAGAGTTTGTAGCTGACGCCAGCTTGGTTCCGAGGTCAGAACCGATACCCACACGTAATGACTGAACGAGGATCAACAATACAGATGGAACGTTATGGTAAGACATAACTTATTTTTCCGATCCTTTCTCCTCCTCCTTTTTCTCTCTAAGATCTGGTATTCGTCCCATAATCCTTAAGCTACTGTGACTGTGATTGAATGATGAATATAGAACAGTTGTGTAAGTAAACTTAATACTGTAAACTGCAAATGATCAATACTACAATTCAGGTATAGTCAGATTTATTAGATACAACAAACACATCAAAACAAAAACCAGGTTTATTTTGCAAAGCTTTCAAGTCAAACACCCTTTCTTAATGCATCATAAAAATAAGTGATACATACATTTTAAATAGGAACATCATTAAATCACATCAGCCAGCTAACCTATCACACGTTCCCCCCCCCAACCTTCTAGTAAAATACTATACTTAATTACATTCCAAACATAACTCTACTAAATTTCCTTCTATTCTTTTATTATTACTAAATTTTGTTTTGCTTTTTTATTAAAATGGGTTTTATACTAACCACACTGTTAAGATCTGGTATATAATCTGCCGTAACTTTACAAACCACTCGTATGCTCTTATTTCCAGAATATTGTTCAAGTCTCCACCTCTAATACCTATAGTTACAATATCTATCACTCTAAATTTAAAATAATGCCTAGGGCCATTGTCCATTTTATGCTTATTCAAAGTAGGTGTTTGACCCAAAAGATTTGCAGAATAAACTTGTTTTTTGTTTTCACGTGGTTTGTTTTAGCGAATAAGTAAACTTAATAACAGTAGATGCTTGATTAGATTACTGTTGCAACAGCTGCAACCCACTCAATCCCACTTTGTTTTACTATGCTTCTCTAAGGGTATGAGATTTTTATTACTGCTCCTATTTGGCAGTGCTGTGGTATCCTTCTACTGAGGAAATAAAGCTCTGAAGTTTTGGTGTCCTAGCCGCTGACTTTATACTGCTTCCCTTGAGCTGTATAATGGCCAGAGCTTGTGGAAGATGCCCTAAAGTTTTGAAAACTGGCTGGCTGGCCCCATCCTTGTCACAGCATCCCATATAGATTAGGCTACTGCAACAATGATCTAGTCAAACATTTACTATTATAGTAAGTTTTTTTACACAACTTTATTTTCTGAGTTTTTTTCAGCTGTTTGATTTTGGCTTTTGCATTTCTATAGGTAGTTTATTTGGTCACCTTCATTGGCTCCTTATTGAAGTAGATACATTTTCTTAGTCTTTTTGAAAATCTGCTAGACCTTTTATGAGGGAAGTCTTTCTTCTTTGGCTTCTGGTTAGGGATCCCCTTTTCTTTGTTTATATTTTGAATTGCTAAATCTGCACCACCTTTTGCCCCTGACCTTTCTGTAGAGCTCTGTTTTCTTTCATGGAAAATTGGTTTTAGGCTTGCAATTCCTTCTACTAGGCGGGTTTCATTATTGCACAGTACTGCTCATCTTGCCTAACTGCTGTTGTAACTAGGTTTTCTATGTGGGCGCTGTTCCTCTGTTTGGGTAACTAACATTTGTGTCTTCCTTTTAACATCATATCAGTAGTTGTAGTTTATTATGTAAATAGTTATATGAAGTCTTGATTCTGCTCATGTACATTTCCAAATCCTCTTACTGTCATCCGTCTAACCTTATGCTACTAAATCATGACAAGTTAGATGTAGTACATTTCTCTAATATCTAACCTACTTTTGATCCTTGCATAATACTTTTTAGAACACATTACATATATTTTCACTGTGTTTTTAAATGTATTACATAATCATTGTCAACTTTGTCGCTATTTTATGCAATTTTTTTATACATATTTGTATTTTTATGCACTACATCATAATTATCCTGTGTGTACCAAAGTATAATTAATGCTTTGGAGCTTTTCTTCCTGACCTGTGCTGACCATCAAAGTAAACAAACTGGCAGAAAATGTTAGCTAGCTAGTTTGTGGATGCATGCATTTAGCATTCCATCTTCTTTATTAAATTAGTGCGCATCCTGTAGTTTGAGCCATTCCATTCATCTATTCCTCTTCTTACTGGAGTGCTTCAACCCTGGTGAAAATTTGTTGCACATTGTGGATGTGCATATGTAGTAAAGATACTCCACAAAGATTAGTACATCCATTTTAAAATACTTTCAACTGCTTGTGACCTTTGTTAATTGGAAAGCAAGCAGGAAGGTCACCATTTAGCATCTGTCCATATGATTAGCCAGTTTGTACACTCTTCTGCTTTTAAAATAAAAATGAAAAGTGCTCCCAAAAGGGTTTTGTACTATAGTGGTGTCCATAGTTAATGCTGTTTTTAGAAATTTTCTCTTGAATGGTATTCTTGCAGCTTCAACTTATTCTTTGGTACATAACCAAGCATTTAGATAGTTTCACTTTTGCAGCCTTAGCTTTATTAGATGTTCATCATTTTGATCCACTGCTGAAGTAGTTTTACTGATCTGGATTATATACTGCATAGAATATATCCAGAGCTTAATGGGGCACTTTCCACATACCCAGTTTGTTGAGAGCTTGAGCAGAGTTGAAAAAAACCCATGGTTTGCGCATCAAACCCTTCAGAGCGCCTGTTTGGCAAGGTTTCAATGACCCAACTGTCAGCTTGCATTTCTCCATTGCTAGGCAGTTAAGTTTCTTTCCTTGAAAAGAAAAAAATTCCACATTTTAAATTTACAGAAACATAACTTTTTTTCCCTGTGAAATTAGTTATTTTAATCTAGGTAAAAGTGTTTTATTGGACTGTCGCATGACTTAGTCACGTAAAAGTGAAGTGTGACTTTTCTAAACTTTTGAATTTATTTTTGATCGTCTATTTAAAAGTTTTGTTAAATTACTTGTATGGTGGGGTAAGTGTATGCAGTGCATTCAGGGCGTTTTGGTGAAATAAATACTTGCAGTACAGCTGTTGCTTTCTTTCTTACCTGGTCTTCACTCATCAATGTCAGCTTCACTATGGAACACTTAATAGTTCTTTTGTTATTCCTTACTCCTGTCTCCAGCCACAAAAAGAAGAACGTTTCAGACAGCATTTCCCCGTCAGCAAGCTACAAATTTGCCTCAGTATCTGATAGATGACTTTACTGTGGCCATTTCTGATTCCTCAGACCATTTGTCTTTTGCCTTTGCTTCCACTGGTGTAGTCCATTCAGCAACCATGGATCAGGGGTTAGACACATCCACTGAGGCTGTTGGAGTGCGCTTGGCAGGCAATGGAGAACCATTCTTGCTGGCCTGTGAAGGAGTAGGATTGGGGAATGCCTCTCTGCCTAGTTGGACTAGGATGCCTGTTGGCAGGGGTGATGTGCCTATCAGAAGTCTGCCTGCCTCTATGGAAATTTCCTCTTAAAAAGAAGCAGAAAGTTAAAAACTTACCATCCCCTGTCTCATTTGCTTTAGACAAGAATGTTTTATTGGTCTTCACTCAGGACTTGGTACAGGTTCCTGAACTTTCTCATTCTGCCTTTGCTGGTAGAAGAGAAAAAGAATTCTTCATTTTCTTATGTATAATGAACAGGGAAATGATTTTATGGGGAATAACTTCTGCTTTTTCTCCAAAGGTGTCTTATTCTAACGAGAGGGTGTCTTCTGATAGTTCATTAGAAGAATTTTCTTTTCTGAAACCATTTCTAGAATGAAGGAGTTGTTCCAGTAGGAACATAATGATATTCCAGTATCCTTGAAAAATAATTTTGATTTATTGTAAGTGAAATTTCCTGAAACTACTTCTACCCCTCCTGAATTTCCCAGCATTGGATCATGTTTTTAATCACAGTCTGTAATTAAAGGTTGTTTAATGTCTGATGAAGTCCAATTGGTTTTGGACGAAAACGCTTTGTTACTGTGTTGTTAGAAGTGCGTTAATGTTAAAGTCTGTGGAGTTTGGAACATTCATTAAAACCTTTCGAAAAAGAATATACGGATTTTTCGGCATTCTTTGGCTTACTGCACTTCATTTTTTGGTTTACAGTCTGTAATTTGTCTGATAGCCATCCTACTGCCCCCAAAAAGCAGATTATTCTCTAATCCCAGGTCTGATCTGCAGTGATTTCCTTGGCAAGTCTTGCTGTTAAACATTTGGTAAATGCTAATCCCTTCCCCTCTGATAAGGATGGGAAAGCATTTGCTAGGTCTGGGGAAAGTGTATAATTCTGCCACACTTATTTTAGAATTCTTAATAGTCACACTTGCATGTTAAAGTTTGCTTACATTATAGTCACTTTTCCTTCTTCAGAGGGAAAATCTATGAATACTCTTAATTGCTTTTGTGTCTCAAGTGACCAAGTGTTATTGAAAGTGCCTTATGTTTCAGCTGTTGCCTGTTCCAGAGCAGCTGCTGCTGGAACTGTTATAAGAGGTTTTGCATGGTTAGGTACTCAAAATCTACCTCTGGATGTTAAAGTAAAATTTTCCATTCCCCTTTGGGTACAGAGGTTGTTTTTGGACCATATGTTGCTGAACTTTTGAAAGTGTGGTGAAAGAGGGAAAGTGATTCAGGGGGGTGCTCAAAGATTTTTTTAGACTTCTTTTTCTAAGGCTGTTAAAAGGTTTTACACCTACTTCTGCAAAATAAGCAGTCACACCAAGTTTCTAGCAAGCAGGCATACAAAGGCAAATGGGAATGGATTCCAAAAAGAATGGAGGAAACCCCCCTCAGAAACAAGGACAGTCCAACAAGTCTGAATGTTTATCTGCATGGGGTAACACCCTCTTCTCACCTGGCAAGCCTTTAAGCCTTCCCCAAGATGGGTTTTGAGAGTGATGCATCAGGGATACTGATGGCAGTGGGAACCCGCCCTCCATTTCAGGGGACTCCTCCTTATCCACTAAATCAGACTTCTTTTTATTTTCCCTCCTGTCATTCAGCATCTGCTGACTCAAGAGTAATAGAAGCTGTCCCACTTTCTCCTGTGGAAGTTGTGTTTTTTTTTCAGGAATGTTTCTGGTACTAAAGAAAGCAACCTCTTGGACACCTGTCTTAGATCGTTTCTTTCTAAACCAGTTTGTGAAAGTCCTAAAGTTCATATTTTAAAATGATATCCCTTCATGACCTTTTACCTCTGTTTCCTCCTTTTAAGATTCTTGGAGAATATTCAAAAGTCTTGTTTGACTCCTCCTCACAGGATTATTTCCCCTGGGGTGTCTCCTGAATACATCAGTTCAAAGACTCTTTTCTTTCACAGGAAAAAGTATATTAATATCTAGATCTATTCTTGAGTTTTTCTGCTCTGTATACCATGTCAGTAGGAGAATTGTTCAGGACACTAGGATTCATAGCATCCATGATTGTTGCGATTCCTTTAACTAAACTGCACATGGGAATGATGCTGTGGTACTCAAAATCTGTATGGTTCCAATATCAACATCTCCTGACTTTCCATATTCCAGTTTGGAGATTTGTAAAAAGGAAACTGCTTTTGGTGGAGAGACCAGTTTTATTTGAATCCAAGTCTGCCATTTTCCCTTCCAGCTCCAGCACAGTTCATAATTCCAGAAACCTCAGACTTTATTTTTGGGGTGGTATGCATGGGGATAAAAGCACAAGTCTTTGGAAGAAAAAGAACAGACTGAACACACACACAAAGTAGATGTGGGCAGTCATAAATGCACTCTGCTCTCTGTCCGTTACCTGTGGTTTCTCATAAGTGATTACACTGATGTGGTACTAAACGAGGATGATCTAGATGCAGATTAACCTGGGATATAGCAGTTCAGCAGTCTCACTCTACAGGTATCTTAACATACCATCGGCGCAAAATGTTGTGGTAGACATGCCGAGCAGGACTAGGGCATGCCTTCACAAATTAAAAATCAATCTGAGGGCTTCAAGGATGTTCTCCATCTGTGGGGAATACCTCAAGTAGGTCTTTTCACACCAAAAGTAACAGCATTCTATTCCAAGTCTCCTTGCAGACAGGCCTGGAAAACAAATGAATTTTCATTTCCTTGGATGTGAATGTCCTTGTATGCTTTTCCACCCTTTTCACTGGTTACAGGGTACTTTTCCACCCTTTTCACTAGTTACAGGGTACTTCTGAAGATTCAGAAAGACTCCCCAAAGATTGTTGTGGTGACTTTCTTCTGGCCTAGGCATCAATGTTTTTTTTGTCCGGGGGGCAATTACCCCAAGCTTTCTCACAGATTGAATTTAATCACACAAGATCAGAGGTGATGGATGCATCCTGACCCCAAACAACTGCAACTGACTGGCTGAATGATAAGATCTTGATACCTTTTAGGCACCTGTTTTCTGAGGACATGCAGCAGGTATTAATTGAGGCAAGAAAGCCTGATGCAAGAAAATGTTGTATTAGTAAATGAAAAAGGTTTTTCTAGTTGATGCCAGCAGAAGAACTAGCACCCATTCAGGGCTAGTGTTTCTCTGGTTTTACAGTGTTTGTGTAAGTTACACTATCCTGTAGCTTGTTTTACTCTTGTATCAATGTTAATTTGTTGTCCATTTCAATATGTCTGCCATGGACTACCCCTCTTTCAATGCAGTGTTATGTGAAAAGTTTTTAAAGGGGGTTTTACTTAAGAAGTCTCCCAGAAACACAGTGTCTCCTCCTTGGGATCTTAATCCTGTAAAAGAGAAACTAACACTCGTTCCATTTGAACTAACCCATCTGGCTAACTTGAAGTGCTCTATAAGGAAAACAGTTTTGCTGATTGTTTTGACTTCTGTAAGAAGAGTATCTGAGTTACAAGCTCTTGTTTTGGGTCAACTTTGTCTTAGCTTCCACAGAGATAGGGTTTCTCTGAGAAGTGATCCTTCTTTTATGCCTTAAATGGTATCCAAGTTTATCTTAAGCCAGTCTGTTTATCTCGCTGTTTTCTTTCCAGAACCTAAAACTGAAGGAGAAAGGATATTTCATACCTTGGGTGTCCACATGTATTTCTGGTGTTATCTTGACTAATCAAAATCTTTTAGAACTTTTGATCAGTTAATTTCTATAAAGATAACAAGGGAAAGCCTGTGGCATAGCACACTATTTTCAAAATGATTGCCTGAGGCTATCACCTTTTTTTTCCAACACAACAAAACTATTCCAGGCAGGGTCAAGACTCACTCCTCCAGGGCCTTGGCTTCATCTTTGGTTGTTGGAAAGTGTTGGATTCTAGAAGTATTGTAGAAGCAGCAAATTGCTTCTCTGTGTATACTTTTACAAAGTTGGCTGTGCTCATGCTGACTAGGCGCATGGAAGGTGCCCTGAAGCTGTGTAAGCTGTCTGTCATGTCCCATGCAGTATGTAACCCATATAGCTAAGGCTACTGTACAGTGACCATTTGAAATTCCACTGTTAAGGGTAAGTTTACTTGTACAACTGTACTGTACTTATAAAACCATTTAGCTCATTTGATGCACTGACAAACTGGTGCTCAGCCAAAACATGCTTTTACATAATCTTTATTGACTTATTACTTATGAGACAAGCAGTCATATATTTATGCAAGTGAAAACAAACCATATTGACATATTCTCAGTTACAAGCATTGTACGTTACATATAATCTTCTGTACACATTGTCATTCCATTACATAGCTCAGTCAATTCCTGCCTTCCCTTAAACCTCATTCCTCCTCCAAAACATTATTCTGCATGTAATGTTCCCACAATTCCCATTTATTTCAATGTAATCTGCTCTTAACCTTTTCTAAAGACCCCACTTCCAGTTCTTTTGTCTCTCTTACTAAATTCACTACTTCACTACCTCAAATAGGTTGGTTTAGGCTTTGATTTCCATTTTCTAGCAGTTGCATTTTTGGCAGCCACCACCATTAAACATAGCAAGGCCTTACTATAGCTAGACCATTCAGATCCTGTATCCCAGCTCAAAGAATCATTTTCTTAGTTACACCAATGGTCTCACCCAGTATTTCTGATGGCATTCTTGAGGAATTTTTAAAAGTCTGCCAACTCATTAGTCCTAAAAAATATGTTCCCAGTTACCTTTTTGTCCCTATCATTTCTCCAGCATTTACATTCTACTGGAGGACGAATTCTTTGGAGTTTGCTTGGGGTATAAAAATGCTTATGCAAACATATCCAAGCAAAAATCCCAAATCTTCAAGACCTTCTTGCATATTTGGGAGTCCTACATATATCCCCATTGTTTCCTTGTGAACTGCTCATCTAGTCTCTCTCCCCTTCAATTTTCTAATTTCTTCCGATTGATTTTATATAGTTATCATTGGATATTTCATATAATTTTCCCTTTTTTACAGCAGCTTCTGATGTTCTTCGTGTTTCACTGTTGCAGTCATCACATTTGGGTTATCTGCTTGCAGTTGTCCTCAGTTGGCCTGATTATCAAAGTCTTGTGTCCTGTGTTGGTTGCTGTCTCCTCTTCTGTGATGTCAAGTAGTCAGGGGTATAAAGCATGCAGCCGACGACATTACATCAGTCTTTCTTGCTGTGTGCTGCCCGAAGCAGAAGCAATTCACAAGTGCTGGTCGGCCGACTCCTGAAATTTTTGTTTTCAAGTTTCAAAACCGAAGTCTTCAACTAAAGCTAAGTACCCCGTTGGGGAAAGTTTTTTTCTTGCTCTTTGCCGATGTCAGTAAAAGTTAATAATTGCATTTCTTGTGGAAAGCAAATAACCTCATAAAGATTTTAATTCGTACTGTATTCCTTGCCTAGGCCTTGACCACGACGTACCTCGCTGTCGGTTTTGTGCCTTATTTAACCAACAATCTGTCGTCTGTATATTTACGCTTCTAAATATTTTGGTGCTCTGTTCAATTATCCAGATATGTCTTTCGTAAGCCATCCGACTACTGACATTCCTAAAAAATGCAAAGATAAAGACATGCCACCGCCTAGGTCCAAAGCTGCCGACGATGCTTCTCCTAAGCCAGTCGCCAGTTTGCAGGTACTCAGTGAGGCGCTTTCGCAGCCCCTGACACCCGCTACGTCATATTCGCAGGCCTGTACTGAGACCCATTCGGAGTCCGGTATGCCATGAGATGCTTCAACTGTGGAACCTGCTGATGTCTCTACCTTGGATGTGTCCGGAGCCGCTATGCAGGCACCAGCTTCTGAGGGTGTATTCAGGCCTACTGACTTGCATATTAAACCGATGCCACCTTCTTCTTTAAGGTCTAAAACTCGAACCATGCCTAGAAAACCAATGCCCAGACTGCATGCTCAGGCCTTTATGCCTAAAAAACAAATAAGAATAGCTGAAGACCTTACTACTTTAATCCGGGGAAGCCAACCATCCCCTTCTAAGAGACCTAGGACTGAATTTGCTTATGATTCTTTGACCAGGATTCTGAAATTTCTGTTTCTTCTGAAGATCAGGATTTACCCTTATTTACCTATGAGGATTTTGATGCAGATGACTCTATTCCCTCTGCTTCCCCTCCAGAGGATTTCTCTTTTGGTGAAACCTTGCATACTCTTAGGGAGCATTTCCACTGGTAAAGCCAGGATTACTCTGATTCTAAAAAGAGGCTTTGGGATTTCTTACTCCTGCCTCAACACAGGTCTTTAGCTATCCCTCCTGTACTAGACATTGTTGATGCCTTTTCAGAATCTAGTTTGGCCCCTGATTCTTTACCTCTTGCTCCCAGAAAACCTGATAGATATTACAGGGTTCCTGACTCTCACAAGTTCCTTTTTAAAAATCCTACTGCAGATCCTGAGACCATGTCACAGGGACCCAATGGCATTAAGGCCAAAAATCCTACCCCTTCTGATAGAGACTCCAGGGCGCTGGATAGATGGGGTAAGAAGGGGTATACACTTATGCAACCTTGGCCATTAGGGCCTTAAACTGTCAGTTTCATATGTTAAAGTATCAGCAACATATTATTGGATTGCTTAAACAAAAAATGATGATGATTCCTGACTGTGCTGAAAATAAAGATTTACAGCATTTAATACATTCTGCTGAACAGGTTGGAAAACATACTTTGCAATGTGGTTTTGATTCATTCAAGGCATCTTGCAGGGATGCTGTCACTGGGTCTGCACTTAGAAGGCATGCTTGGCTTAAGGATCAGTCTTTGCCAGATCATGTTAAAGCTAAATTGTTGGATGCTCCCTTAAATCAGGACCGCCTGTGTGGCAAAAAAGCAGAAGAAGTTCTTAAAAAGATGGAGGAAAAAGCTAAATCTATGTAAACTGTTAAGGATTTCCTACAAGTACAGCTTCCAGGATTTAGTAGGCATTGGCCTTCTAAGAATTGATCCTATCCTGCCTCTTCCAGGCCTTCTCAGTCCAAACCCAGAACCAGCAGAACCCCCAGGTTTCAGTCCCAGGGTACGCACAGGACTAAGCAGTGGGGTGCTTCCGCTTCCAAATCAGGGAGTAGTAAGACTCCTGCCATGGTAAGCTGTCTCGATGACTTAACTTTACAACTTTCAAGCACTTCTGAACTGACTGCTCCTTTAGGGGGAAAGATTGCTCTGCAGGCCAAAAACTGGGAACTCATTACCCAGGTCAAATGGGTTTTAAATATAGATGTTCTTCGTGTTTCACTGTTGCAGTCATTACATTTGGGTAATCTGCTGGCAGGTTGCCCTCAGCTGGCCTGAATTCCAAAGTCTTGGGTCCTGCGTTGGTTGCTGTCTTCTCTTCCATGACGTCAGGTTGTCAGGGGTATAAAACATGCAGACTATGCCATTTTCTTTAGTCTTTCTTGCTGCGCGGTGCCTGAAGCAGAAGCATTTTGCAAGTGCCGGTCGGCTGACTACTGGAATATTCGCGTTTGAGTGTCAGAACCGAAGTCTTCAATAAAGCTAAGTACCCCATTGGGGAAACTTTTTTCTTGCTTTTTACCGATGTCAGAAAAAGTTAATAATTGTATTACTTGTGGGAAGCAAATACCTCAAAAGTATTTCCATTTATACTGTATTCCTTGCCTAGGCCCTGATCACAACGTACCTGGCTGTCGGTTTTGTGCTAGATTTAACCAATGCACTATTAAGCGTCGGTATAGTTTTGCATCTAAGTATTTTCGAAACAGATTTAACTACCCAGAGATGTCGTCGGATAGCAATCCGACTACCGTAGTACATAAAAAAACGCAAAGAAAAGGACAGAGAAAGGCAGTCGAGATCCAAAACCGACGACAAAGCTTCTCCTAAGCCAGTCGTCGGTACTCAGGTGCTTTCGCAGCCCCTGCTATCCGCTACCTTCAAGTCGCAGGCATCTACCAACACCCATGTGGAGTCTGGCATGCCGCAAGATACATCCGTCGGTCCAATACCTTGAGTATCTCCCTCAGATGAGTTTGGAGCCGTTGAGCAGGCACCGGCTTCTGAGGGTGTATTCAGACCACAACATTTTTACATCAAACCGACGAAAGCTGCAAAACCAAAGGCAAAAACACCTTCTAAAACTAGAAAACAGACACCTGAGCCACATGTACAGGCCTCTATGCCTAAAAAACAGATGATCAAAATGGCTGAAGACCTTATTACCTTGATCAGGGGTACCCATCCCCCTCCAGATAAGAGGCCTAGGCAAGACACTGACTATGAATCTTCATATCAGGTTTTTATTTCTTCTGATTCCTCTTCTGATCAGGAATTATATTTACCTCCCTATGAGGATTTTGATGCTGAGGAGTCTATTCCATCTGCATCTCCTCCTGAGGATTATTCATTTGGAGAAACCTTGCATACTTTGAAGGAGCATTTTCACTGGGAGAGTCAAGACTTCTCAGAATCAAAAAAGAGGCTCAGGGATTTCCTCCTCCTCCCTTAGCACAAGCCTTTAGCCATTCCCCCTGTGTTAGACATTGTGGATGATGTTTTTTCGGAGTCCAGCCTGACCCCTGACTCTACCTCCGGCTCCCAGTAAGCCTGACAGGTAATACAGGGTCCCTGACTCTCATAAATTTTTATTTAGAAACCCTGCTGCTGATCCTGAAACTATTTCACAGGGTCCAAAGGGAGTTTAAGGCCTCAACAGCAAAAAACCCTACCACCTCTGACAGAGATTCCAGGGCGCTGGACAGATGGGGAAAAAAGGTTTATACATCTGCAACCTTGGCAATCAGGGCCTTAAACTGTCAATTTTATATGCTTAAGTACCAACAACATGTTATGGGATTGCTGAAACAGAAAATGATATTGAATTTAGAATGTGCAGGAATTATTGCATGCAGCTAAACAAGTTGGAAAGCATACTTTGCAATGTGGTTTTGATTATTTAGAGGCCTCCTGCAGGGTCGCAGTTACTGGATCAGTGATTAGGAGGCATGCCTGGTTAAAGGAACAAAATTTGCTTGATCGTGTTAAAGCTAAATTACTAGATGCACATGATTCTCTGGTATTAAGGCAGAAGAGGTTTTAAAGAAAATGGAAGACAAAGCTAAGTTTATGCAAACTGTTAAAGATTTCTTACAAGTGATTCATTAGACACTGGCCTACAAAAAATTGGTCCTTTCCTGTGTCGGACAGAGCTCAAAGGGGCAAATCCAGATGCCCTAAGGGTTCCAGGTATCAGGCTCAAGACTCATACAGGTCAAAGCAATGGGGCGCATCCACCTCCAAATCTGGAGGATATAAAGCGCAAACATACAGAAAGCAATCCCAATTACTTCCCTCTGCCTACACCAAGCACTTATCTTTTGACAGCACCTATAGGGGGAAAATTAGCACTTTTAACCCAAGGACAAGTGGGTACTGAACATCGTATCACAGGGATACAGATTCCATTTCCACACTCTGCCAATGACAAATGGGTGGCCAGACCTGCCAACAAACCAATGGGCAGAGGCACAGAAATAGGGTACATCCCTCATGGATATGGGGGCCATTCAAATAATACCAGAACAGGAAAAAGGACAAGATTTTTACTTGACTGTTCTTGGTATCCAGAAAGGACAAGGCCTGGAGGCCAATACTGGATTTATCGATTTTGAACACATACCTGGACATTCCAGAATTCAAAATGCTCACTTTGCAACAGCTTCTGCCCATGCTGGGCAAGAATGCTTGGCTGGTGACTTTAGACTTAAAAGAGGCATATCTGCATGTCCCAATAAGACGGTCATGCAGAAGATACCTCAGATTGAAGGCTGGCTTAATGCATTATCAATTCTCTGCACTGCCCTTTGGCTTATCTACTGCACCCAGGGTCTTTACAAAGTGCCTGGCACCAGTAATTGCATTTTGCAGACAAAGAAGTATTCAAATATAGCTTTACTTGGACGACTGTCTCATTCAAGCAGAGAACAAGGATACCCTTCTACGACACCTGGCGTTTGTGAAAAGGATACTAGCATGCCCAGGGTACAGAATAAACGAAAATATATCACAACTGGTACCCTCTCAAAAGATAACATTCCTGGGTGCAAGCTTGCATACAACTGCCCAGATGGCTTACCTCACACTAGACAAACAAAGACAACTGACTACTTACTTCAAACTGATGGCAACAAAAACCCAGTCTTCTGCAAGACAGATTCTGCAGGCTTTGGGCTTCATGGCATCCTGCATCCTTCTAATTCCATATGCAAGACTGCATATGAGGAAACTTAAGTGGTACCTTAAAAGTTTATGGAGTCAGCATTCACAGTCTGGAAACAATGATTCCTCTCATTCCCTGCCTGCAACAGGAGTTTCTATGGTGGGCAAAGACCTGTCACCAAAACATGGGACGGCCCTTCACTCTACTCCCTGCCAGCCGAACCTTAACAACAGATGCATCAGATTATGCCTGGGGGCCCACATGGCCGGAAGATGCATTTGATTTGGTGCCCAGATGCCCTGAATGCATCTACATATCAGCCAGAAAGAGATGCTAGCTATTCAAAATGCTCTAACAGCATTCAAGGACTTAATTCATCCAGGACAACTACTGATAAAGACGGACAGCGCCACAGTCATGTGGTATATAAACAAGCAAGGGGGCACACACTTATACCCCCTTTGCAGATTAGCCATGGCACTGTGGGACACAGCTTTGACCTATTAGATAAATCTTCAAACTCAATTCCTGCAGGGAAAACAGAACACTGGCAGACAATTTAAGCAGAAACCTTATGGATCCTCACGAGTGGAAACTAAATCCACAAGTATTCAGTATGATAACAGAGAAATGGGGGAGTCCAGACATAGATCTATTTCCCTCTCCTCAAAATTATCAACTGAAAAGATTCTGCGCAAGGAGTTATCACAGACGAGCATGGAAAGTGAACGCCCTATCTTTCAGCTGGAAAAACCTGTCAGTTTACACCTTTCCTCCTCTGCCCCTTCTACCCAAGGTCCTCCTAAAAGTCAGACAAGAGAAACCAAAGATGATATTAATTGCCCCGGACTGGCCCCGCCAATACTGGTACCCAGTCCTGAGGAACTTGTCTCAATACCCAGCTTGGACCTTGCCTCAGACCACAACTACTGTCACAGCAAAACAATCAGAACCTGCCAATCAACTACGGACGCTGAACCTGGCAGCATGGTTAATCATGTAATCATACCAACGACACCTCTCAGTAAGGCTGTGATGGATGTCATTTTGGAAGCCAGAAGGCCTAGTACTAGAAAATCTTATGCTGACAAATGGAAGAGATTTTGTACATGGAATCAAGCACAAGGAACTGATACAGCAGAACCACATATTCCTCAGATATTACAATACTTAACTGAGATGCTTGACAAAGGCCTATCTTTCTCATCAATCAAAATCCATGCCTCTGCCATTTCAGCTCATTACAATACAGAGCCACCACTCTATTCTCATCCCTTACTAAAGCAGCATCTTAGAGGAGCCAAAAACCTAAGGCCTCCTAGAAGATCACCATTACCTGCATGGGACTTGAACTGTGTGTTGGAAAAGGTCACCCTGCCTCCATTTGAACCAGCCGCTACCGCTGATATAAAGTTCTTATCATGGAAGACAGCCCTGCTACTAGCAGTTACTTCAGCAAGAAGGGTTTCAGAGCTACAGGCCCTCATGGCTGTAGAGCCTTTTATCATATTTTACCCAGACAGGGTGTCTCTGAGGACAAATCCTACTTTTATGCCTAAGGTGGTTTCCAGTGTGGCTCTTAACCAAACAATTAATCTGCCAACTTTTTATCCAAATCCGCAGAATAAAGGGGAGAGAATTCTGCATTCCTTGGATGTACACAGACAGCTATAATTCTACTTGAGCAGGACAAAAGCTCCAAGACAAACTGAGAAATTACTAGTGTCATATGCTGTAGGATCAGAAGGAAAGGCTGTCTCAAAGCAGACAATTTCAAAGTGGATAAGCCACTGCATCCGTTTCTGCGACTCACACCGTGGTAAACCTCTGCCCAAGGACATTAGGTCACATTCCACCAGAGCTGCAGCTACTTCGGCAGCCTTTCTCAGAGGAGTACCAACCAAAGACATTCTGGAGGCTGCTACTTGGAGTTCTGTTCACACCTTTACAAAGCATTGCCATTTGCCTCTCTACTCTAAGTCCAAGGCAGGCTTTGCCACTGCAGTGCCGCAGGGCCTTATAGCCGCACATAAAGCTGTTTAGCTCCAGCCTTCCAACCATAGCTTTGGGATTCTACCCAAATGTAATGACTGCAACAGTGAAACATGAAGAACATAGTACAGTTGTGTGCACTTACCATAAATGTAGATGTTCAAGTGTATTCACTGTTGCAGTCCAGGTTACCCTCCCACCATCCTCCTGTCATTCTACAGTTTATCTTTCCTTCTCTATCTTCTACAACCTATGTGGTGTTTTGCTTGTAGATGAAGGTAAAGTTTATATTGATGCATGTATATAGATATATATAATATTGCTACCTTTTTGGGGGCACCTGACATGGGGGGTAAGAAAAACTAAAGAAAATGGCATCGGCTGCATGTTTTATACCCCTGACGACCGGACGTCATGGAAGAGAAGACAGCAACCGACACAGGACCTAAGACTTTGGAATTCAGGCCGACTGAGGGCAACCTGCCAGCAGATGACCCAAAT